>NW_028242928.1:0-1000 GCF_964263255.1 Lissotriton vulgaris
TTGTTAATCAGGGTCACTGTTAGAACTGGGGGTCTCTAGTTGGCAGAGGTAAGTACCTTAGACCAAATAGGGACCCTTGCTTCTAGTCAGGGTGAAGGAATACACACAGTAGATAACCTCCGCTCTCCCTCTAGGTAGCTTGGCGCGAGCAGGCAGGCTTATCCCCAAGGCAATGTGTAGAATAATTGCACTTTACACCACAATAATTCCCAATCCACCACAAACTGAGACCACACAGGTAAGTATATTTTTATAAAAATATATAACTTTATCTAGTTTCAGGCAGTAAAAAAACAGTAATACTATAATCACTTTTTCAGGAGAAGGTTGCACTTAATCTTAATGGTTGCAAGTAATTTCAGGAAGTTCTTATATCATCAAATGCCCCAAGTCCCTTCAACCAGTTATTAAAAATAATGCCACTGATTGAGAAATGATGCGCTCTAAAAACGAGCAGTCCAAACAATGCCACTGTTAAAAATATGCCCCAATGATCCCCTGGCCTCAGGGACCCCAAGCGCTTCAAGCGCGTCTCACCCGGTATCCTGGGGACTTCTTTTCCGCTGTGTGGGGGCTTCCGCGTGCGCCGGATGGTCTCAGGTGCCTCGCGCCTAGAAGCGCACACTCGCCCTTGCCCCGGCCGGTCCCCTGGTGCTCTCCCGCCCGCTCTCGACAATCCAACGAGCGGCGGGGGATGCAGCACACCTCGGTGGACGACAGGCCCGGGGTGAGGAACTCACGCGGACTTACTCCCTCGGCGAGGACGGGTCAGCCAGCTGCTCCGGCGGTCGGCTCCTCGCTGGGGGGGTAATCAGGTCGCGATTCCCTCGGCGGCTTCCAGGCTGCTCCACGCTGCGGGCCAATCAGGTCGCGGCCCTCCGGTCGAGCCCCTTCAGTACCCGGGAGTCAGCCAATGACAGAGCGGCTCCCGGGACAGTCAGGCGATGACGCTCCGCTACTTCGGCCAATCACGGCCCACCACGCTGATGACGCTGCGCCG
>NW_028242929.1:0-115180 GCF_964263255.1 Lissotriton vulgaris
GTCTAAATGCTTGGCCCTCATTTATGAAAAGTGACGCATCCTTGCGCAGGCACAGGGATGTGTCACAATTCACTATTTTGCGACGCTGATGCGTCAAATGAATGCAATGGCGCATCATGTCGCAAGTGACGCCGAAAGTAGAAAAAAAGTGACGCAGACGCTGCCGTCTTGACGTAACAAAGTCATGCAACTGCCAGAAAAGTGCAGTAAGTGCCGTAAGTCAGAATCACGGTTCTGACGCAAGGCTACGTCGCTGTGCACCACTTTCACGTTGCGTCAGATTCCGGTAAAACGACAAAAATACACACATCCATCTCCTAATTCTCCCGCAAAGCCAAAAATAGCTACCACAGAGCATGAAGGAGACAGCAGCAGTCAAGGGAACCTCCCACATGGCAGCCAGGATGCCCAGCCTGAAACACAGGGAAAGAGGAAAAGGAAAGTAAATTTCAGTGGTGAGGAGAACGACATACTCATCAATGAGGTGACAGACCACCAACACCAGCTTTTTGCAAGTTCGAAGTTGCCATTATCTAAAAAAGAGGCCATTTGGCAGTCCATAATGAGAAAGGTCAACTGTGTGGCCCAATCAAAGAGGACAGTGATTGACATTAAGAAACGCTGGAATGACATCAAGCGCAGGACAAAAGAAAAAATGGCACAAAATCGCAAGGAAGCAATGCTGACAGGAGGAGGCAGCCCAGCACAACAGGAAAAGCTGGATCCCCTTGAGGAGCGGGTTGCGGCGGTCATCCCAGATGAGTTGGTGGTAGGAATTGCAGGACAGGACAGTGCACAGCATGAGGAACCGCAAGACACACAGGGTAAGTTCCTACAAGGGGCAATGTTGCAAACAAGGTAATGTTGTGCAGTGCATAAACTAAGGTGGCTGGCTGAATTACTGATGGGTTGTGGAAAGAGAAGTCATGCATGTCATTAACTGTGAAGTGTCTCTCAAATGTATTGTACCTTGGACATGCAGATGTCTCATTTTTAAAACATATACCATGTAAAACTAAAAACATATTTCAAAAGTGAAGTCCTAGCCCACTGGCACACCTGACAATTGCCACACGCATGTGCAAATATCAAACAACCCTTATGAAATACCAATCACACAACATCCTGCAACAGACCGAGTTTAACACATTCATAACCTGGACTGTCACCACTGTGCTGCCAGGATGTAACTGTGATTATGTACTGGTGGCACAATGTGCCACTGGCACAATAATAGTCCAGACACAGCCATGTTACATAGTACAAAATATTATGTAATTGGCATCATTCCCACATTAAAGTGTAAGAAAGTGGAATTCCAGGGCTGTTGCTGGGGGTGTACCCAGAAACATCCATGTCCAATTGACAATGCCCAATGCCCAATAGCAAAGTCAAACAGTAACTATTACGCTGCGCAACAAACATATGCATCCTCAGGGTCTGTGTAAGGCATGCACAACCTGAAAAAATATTATCTGTTCCCTCTTCGATATCCCCTACATATAGGTGTTGCATCCAAGTGGACACATAGAAAGAGGAAAAATCATCTGATGACTGCTTCATGCAGGAATGTGTCCCTTCCATGCACACAAACAATGACCCCTAGCACTGCAGGACCCCCTGCAACATGGTGCAAGTTTGCCTGGGTAGGCGCATGGCAAGCATTGTGCACCTATGTTGTTGTGAAGGACAGGTGAGCCCAATAATGAGCCCCTACTGATAGTTACCCCATGCTGGCCCAAAATCTTTTATTGTTCTACTTTGTGCATGATGGTTTCTGCTACATTATCTGCATATGTAAAGGTAAGTACTCAGGAATGTTAGTGAGCATGTGAAGCCCTGTGCCACATTATACATGCATCATGCATAACATATGCAGGGTGGGTCTGCACATACAATAAAAAGTCTTAGTAGTGGTGCTGTGCAATCCATCTAATTTCTATAAATAAAATAGCATCTGGCAAGTGTGTCAGTACCTCACACCTGCATCATGGTAGGTGTAAGGGTGAGGCAGTGCCACAGATTGAGAGGCTCGCACCAAGGCTTGCTGTACTTGAATGAGGTAAACAGCCTTTACAACAAAACTTTTACAACGCACTACCATTACGACGCAACCATTACAACGCAAACCATTACAACGCAGTGCGCTGGGGGCGCTCTAGGATAGGGAATAGATTTAATTTACTATCCAACACCTTCCCTACTATCCACGGGGACTGGAGTTGGAATAGTAAATTAAACTATTCACTATCCAGCACCCCAAAGCGCTATGCGTTGTAATGGTATGCGTTGTAAAAACTGCATTGTAACGGCATGCGTGGTAAAAGCATGCGTTGCACCGTCATACATCCCTTGAATGATGCTGCTGACATGACTGCATGAATGCATGACTAAAGCACTGACCAGCTACGTCTGAATGAATGACGTATATAACATGAATAGCAACATGTAGTGTCACACAGTGAATAGAGCACATCCATGTTGTCACGAGAATGGCCAAAACATAAGTGTACCAATAGTGTTGTTGCAGGGATACAACACCTAGCATCAATAGTGTGCAGGAATGTGCACCATCTCATCGATGGACTCCATTCATGCCCTGTACCTATGCATGCACTGCAGCACACCTATATTGCAAGTGGCGCAGCCCAGCTGCAAAACATTCAGCAAATATTCACCATAGTGCATTATACAAATGGATCCTCAGCGACTCTGCAGCACTGTCTGTGCATCTAAAGTGCCAATAATGTATTCTCACATTAGCAAGCTGTAGCATACAGATGAGAGCAACTGCTTAGGAGTGATAGCAACTTGTATGTCAATGGCCTTGCATGTCCCAACAAAATTATGGCAATGACATGCAAGGTAGGCGTTACATATCAAAATAATGCTAACAATCAAACTAACTGCACCTCACAAGATTAGCAAGGCTGTCACGGACATGCAAAGAAACAAGCAAACTCACGCTAATGCACATTAACTGGAATGTAAGGCCAGAACATACCTGTCCCTAAGGAAGGTGACAATTTGTGGGACAACATCTATGCATGGGCCTGGTACTGGACAGTGCTGTAAACAAGGTTTCAGGGTTGCCCTGTGACAAAGATACACTGTAGGAATGTGCACCAACAACAATATTGTGTGCATTCCTATGCCCCAACCATGAAAAGTGTTGCTGCAAGAAGGCAGTGAGGCAACACTTCTCACCATGTCCCCCTTGCAATAGCATGGATGTACAGTACTCACTGGACATTGCTCCATGAGTCAAGTAATGACTGATCCATCTGAAATCATTATGTATGTGTATGCACAACCATGACGCAACTCCAGCAGTGCATTGTGGCAGCCTATTCCAATGGCACTGCCCCACCTTCATGCCTGCCATGAGGCAGGGGGAAAGTACTGGCGCAAGTACATTCATGAGGGGTGCAGAAATGATGGTGTCATTTGAGATCCTAACAGTGGTAGTTGTGTGCTGTAGTGTCACAAGTATTTAAGCATTGGTGGACTGTCATTGCACAAGGAGTTGATGAGATATCATGTAGTGTCCTTGCTCCAGCTGCAAGAGGGTGCAAGGATCGCTGTGGTGTCTGCTGGTCAAGTCACATATGTCATGCATCCAATGATGGTAGTGCCACGAGAGTATGAAGTCTGGCCTGAATCAGAAGTACCTGCTGCCGTAGTACATGTACTTAACCGTGTCCTGTTCAGTGGTGTGTTGAGGTCCCTTGATGCTTGTGTCTGATGTCAGTGAATTTACACAGGAGGTGTTGGTGGTCTGGTAACTTTTCCTGCTGAGGTGGAACGTGAGGTCATCGAGAGGGATGCTGTCTGTGGATGTCAGACACTGGGGTGCAATCAGGTCTACAATGGTGTTGGAGAATGGGGCACATGGGCTGGGTGTCCTGCACATGAGTGTGCTGCTGAGTATGGCCATGGGCCTGGTCAGGATAATGTAGTTGCCGTAGTACATGGTCATCCTTGGCACATTAGAGTGCCTGCTCATTCTGAGGTTACCAGTGTATGGGTTTTCAATGCCTCTTCCATGATTGTCGTGCTGCCTTCTGCAGGTGACACAGATGTTGTCAGTGACAGTGATGGTGATATCTGGAGCAGAGGTTGGTCCTGGCAGGTGAGGTGGCGTATAGGATTGATGGTGAGGAGGTTGCTGCCATTGTATTGTTGCAGTGTCCAAGAGGAATAATCCTTGGTTCAGAGTGTGGACCTTAGCCAGTCAGATGCAAACAGCATAGACTATGGTTGCCTTTGTGTTTTGAGATGACCATTACAATGCAGGCAGTACAATGTCAACAATGCAACGCATGTGTTACACAATATCATTTCAAAATACGTCATTGTGATCACAATTATGTTGTGATGTAAGTACTTCATGTGGTCATGTGTGTCAGTAGTTAAAAAATAAATTAATGTGATAAATGTACAAAATATGTAAAATGTTGTGCATTTATGTGTCAATTAAGAACATTTGGGTGTCTCATGGGGTAAAATATGGCTCAACTCTTACTTGTATTGATGTACATCATGAGAAATAGGGGGTGAAATGTTGTAAAATATTACAAATGGTGTGTATATTTGTTTTGCTAAGGAAAAATGGTGTGTGCATTAGTCTCAAATCTGACTCCATTGGGTGTGTCGTTGTTGCTCATAAAGGATTTTGGGCCATATGTAGGTGGCAAAATACCGGTCGGTAACGGCCGATTTCGGCCGTTACCGACTGGTATTCGTAATTCCAGATGTAGGGGGCCAGAAAATTACAGATTCTGTATATTTACCGAATCGGTAATGTTACCGAATCGGTAAAGTACCGATTCGGTAAATGTACAGAATCAGAAATTTGGGATGTAGGTGGCACTGGAAACAGTGCCACAGGCCCTTAGAAATTTGTTATTTACCATGAAATACAATGGCATGGTAAATAACGATTTTCTGTGTACATGCACATCTGTGCATGTACACCTGTGCCATGTGGCACACATACATGCCCTAAGGGCATGTATGTTTGTCACATTGCACACAAGCCAAAATCAGGGGTGCAACAGGGTGTCAAAGTGACACCCTGTCCCCCTTGACAAATCGGTAAAATTACCGAATCGGTATTTACCGATTCGGTAATTGCCATTGATTCCTATGGGCCTCAAGGCCCATAGGAATCAATGGCTATTACCGAATCGGTAAATACCGATTCGGTAATTACCGCATATTACGATTCGGTAATATTTACAGAATAATTATCTACATGGCATTTACCGAATAGTAAATACCGAATCGGTAAAATTCAGTATTTACGATTCGGTAAATGCCATTTACCTACATACGGCCCTTTCATGCTTCATGTCTGGGTGTGTGGTGACAAGGATAGTTTGGGGATGTACTCACTTAAGTTTGAACAGTGTACTTAAAGTCTCCGCTGTGCAACACCTACTCTACAGTTGCAACACGCCTAGTATTAAAGATTAATTCAATGGAATGTGATGTCATGGCATGTTTTGCTAATATGTATGTGCCTTTTGTCACAAGAGTGGTACACCTGCTCTGCATGGGGGCACAGTGGCAAACATTGGCAATTGCGGGGGTGGACAGCTGTGAGTTTGGAAATGCAGGAAATAACAATGCATGTCGTATGGATGCGGGATGTGTGTGTGAGCGGGTGCTGCAAAACATATATTGAGGGAAGTCTTACCTCAAAGCTGTGTCTCATGTCTCTGGAGATTATGCAACCCTGCCTTTGTGTCACTGAAAAGGAATTAGGCAGCCAGGCTCCCTACCCTGAGTCAATCACAATGCTGTGAAGTGCTGGTGTGACTGGTAATTGGCAATGGGATAAGTCATGCAGCCACATGCTAGAGTGTTGGCCATGTTTTCCATGGAGGCTGAAATGCAGCCTGCATAGCAAACATGGAAGTGGGTATTACTGCCCTGGTCATCATGGGTGGCACCTGAGTCATCTTGCCAATCTGCACATGCCCCACCTCATATTAGATCTCTCCTACCCGCCCTCCCATGCCATGAGGAGACATATCATGATCACATCGGTCACTTATCCCTTGTGTCTTCATCAGAAGTCAGTTCATTGCTCTCATCTGAGCCCACACTCCACATATTTTAAAATTTCTACCACTAAGGCCCCCACCCCTGTCTTCATGTGTTCCGGCATCACAGAATATTGTTCCTCACACTTACCCTACTCAATGTCAGCCGCTGTGCAAGCCCACAGCAGACGAATGCACATGGTGTGCTGAAGGCACGCCTAAGGCAAGTCTGTATGCGCACATCCGTGTCCCAAACGCAAGTATTTCCAGTAACAACTGATCTAGAGTCACTCACTAATGCAGCTCTGCCACCCTCCATGCACTCACACATGTTATGTTATGTTAATTTCGATTTATATAGCGCCAAATCACCGACAGGTCTCTTAGCGCTTGCTTTGGGAACCCGTCCTGGCTTTCCCTGCGAGATAACCCCTACTGGGCATCCCTAAGGTGAAGACCAGGCATCCCATCACGGTGGGGCCGTAGTGGAGATTAAGCAAGCTATTGCCCAGAGTAGCAGAGTGTGAACCGGAAAACATGGAAAACATCGGAGAATGACAACAGGCCTTGGCAAACATGACCCACAGCCATATCACCTGCCTACACTGCTGACAAAGCTTAACCATCACCCTGGTCTCAAACACAGCCAACACCAGCGTTTCAGCAAGTGAACTTCACACCTGGATACACAACTGCGCATAACAGCCCTCCACCCTCCGCAAGCCTGACAAACAGCACTACAGGGACACCGCATGGTACAGCACTGATCTCTAAGAAGCAAGACGCACCAGCAGATACCTTGGGAAGAACTGGATAAACACCAAGACACCTGAAATGTCCAACACATACATGGACGCAATGACGGACTACCACAAATAAATACTCTAAGAATCGGAAAATTCCTGCAAACTCATCAAGGTCAAGCATGAATACACCAACCTATGCAGCAAAGCTACAGACATCACCCTGGCACTACAGCCCTGTGATAAGTGTGCAACAAAGTTTCACCTAAAGTTAAAAAATACACAACAACAACTTTGCCGTACACACAAGATGCCACAGGCAGCACCACGCAAACCCCTCCCAACACAACAGCCATACTACCATCCCCACCGGGACACCAGTCACAGCTGTAATGTAAGTATGCACTTTTATAGCGCGACTGTCACTCCAAGGAGCATCCTGGCGCTTGTAGCCCGTAGCCTAGATGGAAGGCCGGAAAAGTCAACTCACACATCTATCTCATCTAAACAGAACGCTGTGTCTAAACCAGAGTCATACAGACCGAGTCTGGGAGGTTGAAGATCCAATATCTTCGAGGGGGTGCTGAATGCACCCCCTCGCCCATGAGATACTTCCACCTGTGGGATCACATAGAGCCCTGTCCTTATCACATCAACAACAGCACCAAGATCACCCTATTCACAGCCACAGATGATATCCGCACCCTCCGGGACCAAGAGCCGTGAGTGGGCTCCGACACAGACTCACACCACACAGTATTTGCGACACTACATGATGCTGGATTACAAGGAACACCGCTTGACTGGGTCATTCATCCCAGCAAGAGGTCCAAGGATCAGACTGACAACCTTCCTCTCCAAAAACACGTAAATCCAATGCTGAATGCCAGAGGGTCCATCAATGTGCCTGACCTTCTTCAACATCAACAGGGCTGCTTCAGCGCCATTTTAAACCAACACGGCCTCAACATTGTATTCATTGCTGATGACACACAGCTCACCCTCTCTCACACCTAAGACTACACCACCCCCAGACTTCAAATACATTGAGGAATGCATGACGTCGCAGTCTGCATGAACCACAGCTGCATGAAGACAAATTCAGAGAATACAGAAGTACGTGTCCTTGGAACCACTCCTTCAGCATGCTACAACACCTGTTGGATCTCCCACTCTGATGGGAGGGGGCTGCCGCTACCGCTCAAAGAGACAGGGCTTGATGAGTCTTCTGAATGCGAGTAGGTCCTGGGTCTGCCGTAGGTGGGCAGGGAGGGTGTGCCAGGTCTTGGCGGCGAGGTAGGACAATGATCTGCTGCTGGAGGTTGGTCATAGGATGCGGTGGACAGTGGTGAGGGGGAGGCTAGTGGAGCAGAGCTGGCGTGTGGGGGTGTAGAAGCTGAGTCTGCTGTACAGGTAGGCTGGTCCGGCCTAGTGGAGTGCTTTGTGTGGGTGGGTCAGGAGCTTGAAGGTGATCCACTTGCTGATGGGGAACCAGTGTAGATCTCACATTTGGGGGATGATGTGGCTGCGGTGGGGGACGTTGACAATCATTTAGCCGTATGTGTATTGGATGCGTTGCAGTCGTTGTAGGTGATTGGCTGGAAATCCTGCGTAGAGTGCGTTGCCGTAGTCCAGTCTGCTGCTGATGAGGGCCTGTGTTACTGTTCTTTTTGTTTGGGGTGGGGATCCACTTGTAGATCCTGCATTGCATGCGGAGGCTGTTGTAGCAGGAGGAGGAGATGGTGTTGACCTGCTCAGACATGGAGAGGGAGGAGTAGTGGATGTATCGTAAGTTGCGTGCATGGTCATTGGGTGTTGGTGCTGTTCCCAGTGTTTTTGCCCACCAGGAGTCGTCCCAGGCTGAGGGTGTGGGTCCGAGGATGAGGACCTCTGTCTTGTCCAAGTTCAGCTTCAGACCGCTGCTCCTCATCCAGTTGGTGAGGGACTTCATTCCCTCGTGGAGGTTTGTTTTGGCTGTGTGTGGATCCCTGATGATGGAGAGGATGAGCTGGGTGTCGTCGGTGTAGGAGATGTTATAGGTAGTTATAGGTATTTATTGTGCGCACAGCTGCTCCAGCAAAGGAGCGTCCTGACGCCCGAACAAGGTAGAACATAGCACAACTAAAACCAGATCAGATAGGGACAGCTAAAAGGAAAGACTAAAACAGAAAAGTTTTAATGGCTTTCCGAAAGTGCATGAGATCCTCCAACAAACAAATTTCCACCGGGAGAGAGTTCCAGATAGCTGCAGCTTTTACACAAAAAAATCGACCACCGGCACGACAAAGCCTGAACCGAGGGACCAAGGCGAGGGCCTGGCCCAAGGAACGAAGAGAGCGTGTCGGGACATAGAAGGACAGAAAATTGGACAGAATCTGAGGAGCTATGCCTTTCAGAATTTTAAAAGTCAAACAAAGGACCTTAAAGTGAATTCTCATCCTCACTGGTAACCAATGCAGGGAGCGGAGAACGTTGGAAACAGGACAGAATCTGGGCAGGCCGACTATCGCTCTAGCTGCGGCATTTTGTACCCGCTGCAGGCGGGTAATTTCTGCCTGATTAGCCCCCACCAGGAGGGAGCTGGCGTAATCCAGGCGGGAAATAACCGTAGCCTGAATCATCAGCTGCCTAGTCGGGGCATCAAAAAATTTAAGAACAGGTCTTAAACCCCAAAGAACGCCAAAACAGCAGGCTGCAGTTTTCTTAGTATGGCCAACAAAGGTGAGGCCAGCGTCCAGCCAAACTCCCAAGTTTCTTAGTTCCGAGACCGGAGTCGGAGCTGGTCCCAGCTCTGAGGGCCACCACCTGTCACCCCAAAGCTCCACTCTCTTACCGACAATCATAATCTCTGTCTTTGTAGTATTAAGCTGGAGACAGTTCGCCGTCAACCAGTTGGCCACCGCCTTTAGTCCATTCTGAAACCTAGGGGCATCTTGTTCCGCATCCCCACTGAGAGTAACCGCCAGCTGAGTGTCATCGGCATAAGAGACCATAGTCAGGCCCCACTGCCTTGCGACCTCAGCCAGCGGTCTCACGTACAGGTTAAATAACGTGGGGCTCAGCGAGGATCCCTGTGGAACCCCCATGGCCAGAGGCTGGAATTTGGACTGAAAGGGTGGGATGGCCACACAGAAAGAAAGATTGTCGAGAAAGGAGCGAAACCACTGTAAAGCCTGTCCCCCAACACCAATCTCCTCCAACCGGTGCAGCAGAATGCTGTGAGAAACAGTGTCAAAGGCGGCGCTGAGGTCTAATAATACCAGCGCTGCCGTCTGACCAGCATCCAAAACCGCACGTAGGTGCTCTACCATAGCAAGAAGGGCCGTCTCCGTGCTGTGCCCAGCATGGAAGCAATTCTGCGTGGAGTCTAGGACATTGGTCCGAGCAAGATGTTCTGACAAGGCCAGGTTAACATGAGCCTCCGCAATCTTCGCCGGCCAGGGTAGTAATGAAATAGGGCGATAACTTTCGGGTTTCGAAGGGTCCAACAAAGGCTTCTTAATGATTGGAGAAACCACCGCCTGCTTCCATTTAGTTGGAACCACACCTGAGGCCAGTGAAAGATTAACTAGGGAACACACTGTAGAGCGCCCCAAAAAGGACTGGTCTCTAAAAAGAGCGGGTCTTACTGGATCCGACGGAGAGCCAGATTTAATTTGCGAAGCAAATTTATTGAACCCCTCCGAGAGTAATGGGGGAAAAGAGTGCAGGATAGTATGATCTTGAGCACCATCTAGAACTCCCAAAACAGGCCCCATACTAGGGAAGGCCCGGTAAATGATCTGGACCTTCTCCAAAAAGAAGGAAGCCAAGGTCTCACAGTGGGAGATGGACCCCACTGCCAGGGGGGAAGTCCTTTTCGCCAAAAGATCTTTAACGGCTTTAAATATGGTCTTAGACGGATTCGAGCTGTTGCGGAATTCCGAAGCATAGAACGCCGCACGAGCTCTGCAAATAGCTCGGTGGTAGGTCTTGACGGAAGCAACGTATGCGGCTTTCAAATCAGCCCCATAAGACCTCCGCCACGCTCTTTCCGCCCGTCTACATATACCCTTCAAGGCACGTAGCGCACTGTCATACCAGGGACTCGACTCTATAGAGCTTAATTTGCTCGAGACGATGGGAATCAGAGAGTCCAATGCCTTGGAGATCCATGTACAGAACTGATCATAGCCCATTTCCACATTGTCCAGAGGGCCTAGCGGCTCTTCCTCTACGAGACGGTGCAGGTCGTCCAGCCTGAGTTTGTTCCAGTGCCGCCTAGGAACCCTTCTGACCGATGGAGTGGGAGGGGTCTCAGGCAAAGGGTACCCAACGGCCACAAGAAAATGATCCGTCCACCCTAAAGGGGAGATGGACAGAACCCTAGCCTCGGCCAAGTTGGTAAAGAAGGGGTCCTAAATGTGGCCCCCTGCGTGGGAGGGCTGGGATACCTGTTGGGAAAGCTGAAGAGCCTCTAGATCAGCTAGAATACTGCTCACCGCCGGGATGGTCTGAATATCGAAATGCAGGTTCAGGTCACCCAAGATGGAAAAGTTAGCACAGCCCATGACTAGCGTACTAACAGCATCTGGAAATGCTTCTCTGAACACTACATCGCTACCAGGAGGTCGGTAGACAACCATCCCAGAGAGCGTAAACTGGGGGCTGATTAAGATCTTAACAGAGGCGCTTTCGCAGCCAGCGATGTTGAGGCCATTCCAATTACAGGTAAAACAGGACCTGACTATAAGGGCAAGGCCACCACCTCTAGTAGGTCGATTCAAAGTGTACATAGAGTACTCAGGGGGACAGGCTAAGTTGATAATGGCCACGTCCGCCTCCTGAAGCCAGGTTTCTGTGATAGCGAAAACGTCAGGGGACTCATCCTCAATAAGGTCATAAATGGCTTGGTGATGCTTTACCACAGATCTAGCATTCAGATTCAGCACCCGCAAAATGGCCACAGAGCCATTGCTCCGGGAGACGGACGGAGTGCCCCTCTGGTGAATAGACACCGGGGGGTCAAGCATCCACCTATTGCAGGTACACTGATAAGGACCGCAAAGAGGATGGATGGGTGGTAGCACACATCTTGGAACGGCCTGCCCAATAGACTATAAACTCTCTCTAGAGTAGGTGAGCATCGCGACACACGTGGAAAAAACTTATCTCACACGGTTCACTTACCCGCAGCGCCCCGCACGGCCTTAGCGCGGACGGCCGCAGACAGGCAGGACTCTGGCACGACTCCGGCTAAGCGACGGCGCCCCCGCTGCGCGATCCCGCTGCGCTTGGGGAGGAGCTTTAAGTAGATGACCCTAGCTGGCTCCTGCGCAGTAGAGCATACGCAAATGCTGGCGCCTGAACCGCCCCCACATCACTCCAAGATGGCGCCGGAAATGGACTCCCACCCCAGGAACCGGACCCGCTCAAGTAGCGGTGTGGGGCATTATTTAAATGCAAGTAAGAGGGAAATAAAAACGGGGAATACCAACCAAGAGCTAAACAAAAGAATAATCAGGAAGTCTTTTTTAAAAAGCAATATCAGCGCTAGAAGCACGAAGCGCCACTGCAGCAATGCGCTACCTTGACATGATGTAGAGGTTGTGATGGCGGGCCACTTGTGCAAGGGGGACATGTACATGTTGAACAGCGTCGGGCTGAGGGATGACCCCTGGTGGACGCCGCAGATTATGTTGTTGGTGTTGGATTTGAAGGATGGGATTTGGAAGCTCTGGACACTCTGGATTCTGCCGGAGAGTAAGGACGTGGTCCAGTCTAGGGCCTTCTATCTGACTCTTTATTCTTGGAGGTGTGTCTTCAGAGTGTGATTGCATACCGTGTCAAAGGCGGTTGACAGGTCCAGGAGCAAGAGGGCTGATGTCTCGCTGTCGGCTAGTTGGCGCCTGATGTTGTCTGTGGCGTACATGAGGACTGCCTTGCTGCTGTATGTACGTCTGAATCCGGACTGGGACGGGTCCAAGATGTTGGTGTCTTCCAGCTCGCGGACCAATTGCATGTTGATGATTTTCTAGATGACCTTCGTTGGGAACGTCAGCAGGGACTTGGGCCGTGAGTCCTTGAAGGCCTTGGGGTCTGCCTTGTGCCTCTTGAGGAGGGCATTGCTTTTGGCGTGCTTCCATCTTTCCAGGAATGTTGCTGCATTGAAGAAGATGGAGATGAACTTGCGTAGTTGGTGTATGATGGCTTTGTCTGCTTCGTACAATATGTGGTGTGGTCATGGTACTGCTGGTGATCCAGAGTGTATGGAGTTAATGACCTTGTGTGTTTCATCCTCATTGACGTTGTACCAGAAGGTGAGGCGGTTGGCGCTGGTGGCCCTAACAGGGGAGGTGGAGTCTGGCATAGTTGGGGCGGTTGTGGTGTTGAAGCTGTCGTGGATGTCACCAAACGTGCGCTGGGAGAAGATGGACAGTGAGTCGCACAGTTCTTGTGAGGGTGGGATGTTGTTGGCGTTGCCGCAGGGGTTTTAGAGTTCTTTAACAATGCTGAAGAGCTCTTTGCTGTCGTGTGCATTGGTATCCAGCCGGGCTCTGAAGGAGGATCTCTTGGCCAAACTGTTGAGGTGGTGATGTATACAGGTGGCGTCCCTGTAGACTGTGTGGTTGTCCGGTGTGTGTCCGTGGAGCAATTTCTACTCCAGTTTCCGGCATGTGCGTTGGTAGGTCTGGAGGTAGTCGGTGAACCAGGTGGCTCTGTTGCAGGCGTGGCTGTTGGAGGGTAACTTGAGTGAGCAAAGGTGTTGGTGCAGTCCTAGATACACTGTCAGAGGTTTTGGGCTGTGGCGTCTGGGTTGGTGGGGTTGTTGTTTGGGTTCTGGGCGAGGGGGGTGACCAGCTGGTCTTCGTTGACTTTGACCCAGCATTGGCGAGGCAGCTGTTGGTTGCGGTGGTGTGTGGTTGATTTCTTGAAGGTGAAATTGATGCAGCGGTGGTCGTTCCAGTGAAGTTCAGTGGTGTGGTTGGAGGTGACGTGGGTGCCTGTTGAGAAGACGGGATCCAGCTTGTGGCCGGTGGCGTGGGTGCGGTCTCGAGTTGTCTGAGGCAGGGTCTGGTGAGGTTGTTGATCAGTATGGCGGAGTTGGCGTTGTTGTTGTTCTTGAGGTGTAAGTTCAGGTCCCACAGGATTATGTAGTGCGTGGAGGCGAGTGCGTGGGTGCTGGCGAGGTCATCGATGGAGTTGCAGAACTGAGCACAGGGTCCCGGGTGCTGTAGACGGGTGTTCCTCTGAGGGTGGTGTTGGGTGTCGGTGTGGATCTTTAAGTGCAGGTGGTCAGCGGTGTTGAGGGTGTCGTCTGCATGGGTGCCGACCTTGAGGGTGGATTTGTGGTCGATGGAGATTCATCCACCAATTTAGTCAGCGCAATCCCTGGGGGTGATCTTGTAGCTGTCTGGGATGTCTATGGTGATGTTGGTTGCAGAAGAGTCGTTCCACCAGGTCACGGTTAAGAAGCACACGTCTGGGGCAGAGGTGTCGAGCAGATCCCAGAGCAAAATGGGGTGTCCCGTGTGTCTGTTTTTGTGGCGGCCTGGAAGCAAGTGTGGTTTTGGCCGGCATTGAGTGCATAGAGGGTACAGGCGTAGTACTGGAGTCTGGTGTAGTGGTGTTTGTGGCCTCAAGGGGTCCTGGCGCTGGGCACGGTCCAGGCGCGGATGGCCACAGACTGACTTGCCTAAGGTGTGCCTTTGGTGCGCCAGCCGCACAGCCGCGCAACGTCTGGCATATATGGGGATGTGGGAGGGAGGAGCAGCTGGTAGGCGGGAGCAGCAAGTGTGCATCGGGTGGTGAAACAGTGGCACAGAATGCAAAATGGTGTGCAAACAGGGGGAAAAACAGTTGCACAGAGGGCACACATGGGACACACAAACGGTGGTTGAGCACACCTACCAGTGTGTACTCGGCAGCGGCAGCAGGGGCACACAGGCGGAGCTGCGTGTAGGTTGAGCAACATACCAGGAGCAATCTGTATCATTCCAAGATAACGTCATTAGCATGAAAACACAGGAAATGGGTCACACACAAACAACACAGCCGTGACGGCTATGACAGGTGGGATGATGTGAGATGTTAATAAATCCATGTGCCAATTCATCAGTTATTGTGGACTGATACCTGTTACACACATGCAGAATGCATAATGCCACTTGGACTTGCTACTGTGCTGGAATGTGTCTTCAATATCCACCAACAATACAGCCATCAGGACATGCACTCAAGCTGAATGTTGCAAGTGTGCATGCACTGTGTGGCCATGTGCCATGTGATAGGAAACAATTTTTGAATGCATCTATTTAATCATGCCATGTCATTTTATGTTACATAAGTGATGATGTGTAGCTTTAACTTTGACATGTTGACACACATCAAAGTTCAAAAGTCAAGATAACTCAAAATTGAGAATCTGTAGACCAGATGTCAGACATGAGCATAAACCGACATCTTTTTACATTTCAGGGCATGCAACATCTACTCATGAGCAGGAACCTTTGTTTGAAGCAGATGATGAGGACGGTGACAGTGTACCAAGCGTGGACTTAGGCCTCTTCCAGGACCTGTTACAATCAATTCAAACACCCTCTCCCTGCACAAGAACGCAAAGCAGCATAGTGGGATCTCCACTCGACCAACATGGAAGCACTCGGACGCCACCTCCCACAACATCTCACCCTCACCACTTGCAGGACACGCTAAATGTATTTGAACAACGTGTTGTTGATGTACAGGGTCAATTGGCACAGGAGGTGCGTAGAGGGATAGAGAGCATGGCAGCCACCCTAGAGGGAGTCCTCCGTTGTCTAAGATCCAGTTGTGGCAGTGCGCAAAATGGAAGCAGCAACGATGCTCCACCGCGTGGTTTGTTTCAGGCCCTGAATGACATATCTGAAGTCATGCAGCAGAGGCACAAACAAATGCCCAACACAAGTGCCAGCCTTGAAGTTGCCAACAGGCTTAGTGCAATCCAGGACATACTTGAAGTAATTAATCAAATACAGGATGCATACCTTACCAACTTGGCTGCCTACCAACGGGATGTTGCAGCAGTGCTGGTAAACTAGCCAGTCATGCTCAGTGCATTCATGCGTTACCTGATGGGCAAGGGACATGATGCAGGAACACTCCCTTCAACATCTGCAGTCCCTGATGTGTGTATGCCTCCTATGTCGACTGCACCAGTGATGACACCATCAGCTGAGACAACACATACATCAGCTGAAGATGATTTTGATGAATGTCCATTCCTCCGCAAAACTGCACGTTAGCATATCCTATTGTACCAGGACACTAAATATACACTGTCCGGTGCTCATCCTACTGACAGTGTACCCCAGTAATGAAGAAATACCAATTACTGATAGTCAATGGATTTACAAGTAATTACCTGTGGCCTTCCTCCATGAGGTGAACGTATGATGTAAACACTCCCTTTCTATACAATAAAATACCTACTCACACATACATGTCAAAAATGTCATTTTATTGTATGGACTGTAAATGTACATCCTCAACCCTACTGTATGTGTCCCTTGATTAGTAGAGTTCTGTCATATCTTGCTACTTGCTAAGTTGTGTCACTTAAATTATTTTGCAAGCACAGCATGCAATGTCCAACTAGCAACGTTCATAAAGTGACTAGTAACGTGTGTAGTACAGGATTGGAAATGTCTAAGATAGCACATGATGCCACAAGTTGGTATGACAAACAGTACAATTTTTACAAGGAGGGTGTGAATGGTAAAAGCAAATCTACTTGGAAGCTCGCATTAATGTGGGTCAGTCCAAGGTGTATGTATGTGATGATGAAAAATCTGACATACCACATGTATGTATACATGTGAAACCTCTGCACGTGGCTGGCATCAAAGGCACATCCTAACGTAAGATAAGTAGCAAACAATGCAATTAGCTTAAGCATAGGAACAGGGACATGCATCACACCAGTGCCTGCAACCACATCACTTATCACTCAAATGGTGTCTCATGTGTGAAGTCCTACAAACACTTTAGTGTTGCTGCAAAGACAGTGGGCCTCATTCCTTAAAGCCTTGTGGCACCGAAGCGTCACTATTTTCACATGTCAAAAGTGAAGCAAGGCTGTCTTAGATGAGGCTCAGTGTGCCGAATGTATGTTGACACACTGATGCACAAAACTGGCCGTGGAATTAGCCATGGCAAGATAACTTCCATGACATATCAGAATAGAGATGTCCAAATACATCTGTAAATCTGAGCAAATGGCAAAGCCTCGGCACACCACTGATCCTTGAGCACTGTTACACTTTTCATTTGGAGAAGTGACAACGTGACAGATTTCAAGGTTGGAGTCTGTCTGAAAATCGGCTAAAATGCAATGTGAGATTGAGTCAGCTTGCATACATCCACAATAACTACTTATGTACAGGCCTGTCACACAGATTATTGTACAACAACAGACCAGAAATGTCATTGCCCAATTGAAATGCCCCACAAGACTCGTGGTACGATCCGTACCACTAGTACAATGTAGATTGCCAATGAGCCCATTTGCCTGTGGCACCATGGTCTGTCTGTGTCTTGTTCACTGTTTTGTGCCCTTGTTGTGTGTGTCTGCTTTTCCTGCTAGCGCTAATTTAGGCTGTCTGTTGTGTATCCCCTGTTTTTCTCTGTATTCACACTGACCTTTACTTGCCACTTCCACTGCAGTTACCTGTCCATCCAGCACCCACACACGTCCATGCTCCTGCCTTCAAACTGCTCTCCCTACACATGACCCCAGCTCAATGGGGGATGATGTATATAGGTACTATTGTTGTGCTGAGTTCAAGCACATCAGTGAACATACACAACATGAGCAAGACCAGCTCAAGTTACCCTGGTTGTTAAAACCACCCCCACTACAAATGCAGCACTCCATGCATGCAACCTTGTAAGATAATTCTACTGTCAGCTCTCAACACCGTGCAACTAACAAGCAACAGTCTCATGTTGACACTGCTGAAGCACCTTATCCCGTCTCCAGACAATGACAGCTATGGCCAGCCAGCTGTATGCCAATGCACAGTAATGGCTGAGCTGTATCCTCCTACACACATGTCCTCTGCACAGACATGTCATGTAAATGTGTGAGGCCATCAACACCCTCTGGCACAAGTTACGTTGCCTGGCTCTCATCTGCAACCGACATTGCATACTCAATCCACAACTTGTACAAGATCATGCAGAAATACGGCCACAAACACCATGGAGGGATGCCTTGCCATCATCTCCAGGAACAGCCTCCAACAGACTAATGCCATTAGGATCAACTCATTGCACAGTACTGAACATGTCCACTCCTGTATCACAGTCAACTACAGGACAACTCCATGTTGTTCCCTCACATACAGACATCCTTGATGTGCCACAACATTTGCCAACTCCAATGCAGATCACAGAGCGCACAACAACCTTGACTACACGACTATGTACAGCTCAGACACCCGTATAACACCTTGAAAAACTCTGCCAATTAAACTTCACCGCACTCCTAGACAACATCGCCAACATCAGATATACCCAAGTTGTCATCACCACAACTCACAAGGTGGGACACACCCTTGAACACATTTTCATCCAAGGTAACAACATTTCCCTTGGCCATCCCTCACATCCTCCCTGATCCAAGCCCCAATGCATCCTCTCCTCATTCACAAAACACACAGTACACATGTCAAGGCCACATTCCCTGTGCAGACACTGGTGCAAGATCAACACAGAGCCCCTTGCCTCAGCACTGATACACACTCCTCCATCCACCATGTGCCGCACAAACTCAGCTCATTACGAAATACAGATGTAGGACTACATATGCACATACATGCCTGCACACCTCCTTGAAGCACAACATACAGCACACCACCAATGTCACATGTGTATCCACGGACATACAATAATCAATGCTCATGTGCAGGCTACTGGAGTTAGCTTTGAAGGTCAACCAAACCCCAGGAAATACACTCCGCCTACAGGGCCAACATCACAGCAAAATATCAAACTCATCTGATCCACACAAATGCAAATTCATCAAGGGCACAATCCTCTACACATCCTGCCAATCCATGAAAATCATCAACTCCATACAAAATGTCACAATATGACCCAGACAAAGCTCAGGCCTCACTCACTCCACGGACATTTGCAAGACACTTGGATCAGTCTCCTACCACTAGATCAGCAAAGTGAATGTCCACTTTGATGAACATAACCAAGGCATCCCACACAACACCTTCGCCCAAGTGAGCCACACTACACACCATCCTCTGCTGGCCACGTGTCAACATGTTTGACAGCACAAACACCTTGATGGCCATAGATTAAGGAGCACCCACACACCCCTGCCCACAGAACATCTTCCACAGGGCTGCATCCCCCATTGCACACGAACAGTGACAGTATATGAACTCCACCATTGGAACATGCACCTGCACAATGAATGCAAATGGTGAGAGCTAAATGACATTACCAATGATACCCCTGCTGACCAAACAGACCGCAAGACCCACAGGCACATCTTTCCACTCACATTTGCAGACAAAGTCACAAACCAGAGGGTCAACATGCACCCAGTGAAGTTCATTGTAACATACAACATCCCCAATCCTGCTCCATGACAAACTACTGCATCAAGAGGTCCCTCCTACACGCCACTGCAACATCCACACACTCCTCAAAGTAGGCCACACTGCCACTCCATATACACAATACATCGCATCATTTCAAGAAACAATGTTCCACAACACAGTAGCAGCCAGACTCCACTTTGGCATGACGCAAGGTAATACACCACACTGGATAGTCTCCTCTCTTGCAGACCGGAACTGATGATTCAGCCTAATTCATTTCACATCAAAACACACAGAGTACTGATGCTGAGTTCCTCAGGGATTGTCCCTCAGTACCTTTGTCTACTACGTCTACATGGCACCACTTGCTGACAACATCATTGAACATGGACTCAGCATAGTACCCTGCGCCTAATACACCCAGCTCTGCCTCTCCCTCCCCAAGGTACCCAACATCACAGGACACAACTAACCACAATGGATGCAAGATGTGCCAACATGTATGTGCCTCAGCTGGGCAAATCTCTGTATGTTGGCCAAACAGGTCATCATCCTCACAACCACCTCTACCACATGGGACTATACCTGGTGGTCCCCTGGGCTGGGTAAACACTACACCACTCATATTTGGGGTAGGCAGACAAAATATTGAAATTAAAATATCGATATACAATAATATCAATGTTTTAATTTCGACAGTACAGAATATCGATGTCCAAAATATCGACAGACAGAATATCGTTTTTTTAAGGTATGTATGTTACTAATATCGAATGTTACTAATATCGATTTTTTTTTAGTGTTATGTATTTTATTATGTTGTTTATATGTTTGTTAAACATGTTTTGTAATGTATGTTTGAAAATTTGTAAATTTGTTTACATTTTGCGTTTTAGTATCAGAGCGGGTTGTGGGTTTATAGGGGAATAGGGTGGGAAGTAATTTAATAATAATTAAGTAATTAATATATGTTTGTAAATATTTTTAATTAATAATTAATTGGTAATTAATTAATATTAATTAGTTAATTAATTAATATAATTTTGTACATATTTTTAATTAATAATTAATTGGTAATTAATTAATATTAATTAGTTAATTATATTAATTAGAGTAAAAAACTTTATATATAATTTTTTGTTATTGTTAATTAATTAATTGGGAAAAAATAATATTAATTATTACATTTAATTAATTACAGCTAATGTGCTAATATATTTACTTTATTGTTATTGTTAATTAATAATTAATTGGTAATTAAATAAGATTAATTAATTTTGGGTAAAGGAGTATTTTCAGGGTTCAGGGTCAGTTTTCAGTTTTTGGGTAAAGGGGTATTTTTAGCGTTCAGGGTCAGTTTTCAGTTTTTGGGTAAAGGGGTATTTTTAGGGTTCAGGGTCAGTTTTCAGTTTTTGGGTAAAGGGGTATTTTTTGGGTTCAGGGTCAGTTTTCAGTTTTTGGGTAAAGGGGTATTTTTAGGGTTCAGGGTCAGTTTTCAGTTTTTTGGTAAAGGGGTATTTTTAGGGTTCAGGGTCAGTTTTGGGTTTTTGGGTAAAGGGGTATTTTTAGGGTTCAGGGTCAGTTTTCAGTTTTTGGGTAAAGGGGTATTTTTAGGGTTCAGGGTCAGTTTTGGGTTTTTGGGTAAAGGGGTATTTTTAGGGCTCAGGGTCAGTTTTGGGTTTTTGGGGTACAGTCGTACAGGGTAAAAATAAAATAAATTTAATTTAAATCAATTAAAGGAAATTACAAAAAATAAAATTACATTAAATTATTAAGTTTTTAATTTATTTTAAATGTATATGTATTAGTTTTAATTTTTTAATTATGTTTTAATATTTTTATTTAATATTTGTAAAATTATATGTATTTTAAAATTATTTTTACATTATTATTAATACATTTAAAAAACGATATTTTTAATTTCGATATTTTTGTACTACGATATTATTTTTTCGATATTTTTGTACTTACCTTTATGAAGATATGACTCCGATATTTTTGATTTCGATATTTTTGTGTTGATATTTTTGTATGTAGATATTCTGTCTGTCGATATTATGTCAGACATTCCATATTTGGCACGCAAACTCAACATTGTACTGAACTCATCCCTCACCATGTCATTACAGATAATAGCAGTATCCTCGCCATACTTCTTCACCCTCCGCAAACTCTGCAAGAGCATCAAATTGATTGGCACAGAATTCATTAATTACATCAGCCACACATCCATCATCATCAGCCTGTTCAATGTGATAGCCCTCAATATCAGTATCACAAAATCTCTAAGGAACAAAATGATGAATGTCCAGACCACCGTAATTAGACGTTCCCTGTGGGTCCCATGACAATACCACTTCAGCCAGCACATACAGGAGCTCTACTGCCTCCACACCCACACAGATATACTGACACTCAAGGTGCTCACACACGCCTCCACAGTCAGCCACAACCCTGGACCACCAAACCTCTACAAATGAATCTGCTTCTACGCCCACAAGACATACCTCTGCAATACAGACCTAGCCATGGTCAAATTTCCATGCATCTACATAGCCAGCCCGTGATGCAGTTTTATTTTCTACTTGCAGAAAAGACCGGGGTCATACTCCCCCTCAGCATTGGGCCAACACTGCAAGCATTGAGCTACAGTCTCAATACCAAGTGGCCTCATTAATGACGCCCCTTGCGCCATCTGACCCTCACTTGTTGTGACGTCCTGTGACGCCGAACCCTGCCTAATACTTATCAGCCATCACCAAGGCCCATAGTCATGGGATGATGCTGCATGCGAAAAATACGGCCCTTTAACGCTGTGTTCTGCGTTACAGGCACGTGCAATCGGTGTTGCTGGGTGCGTTCCCAGCAACATCCATGGGCTTTTGACACTGCCCCAGATTTAATAGGAACATGAAATCTGAGGCACTGGTCAAACATTACACAGACCCAGGGCAGGCGTGAGGAAGGCGCAATGTTGTGAAATATCATCATTTCTCCTTGTCTTCCCTTTCCCACACAATGCAGCACATATAGTAAGAGGAAGAGGCTGTTGTGATGATTATTTAACTGAGAGGTGTCCGTTCCTGTACAAGAATAAAGTTCCCCGCAAGGCAGCCACCCTTGCACCATTGTGCAAAGGTGCCTGCGTTTGCGCAGGACAGGCCATTGTGCACCGGTGCTGGTGAAAACGACGGGACTGCGCACTATCTTACAGATACGGCACGGTCCTGCCCTTTATCCTGCAAAAGGGTAGCGCAACAGGAAGGCCTGCTGTGCTTCACTACGGCAATACATTATAAAAGAGGTCCCACGATCTTTACACATGATTATTGATCACATGAGCTCACCTGTCACACTATACCTTAAGTCCCTCAATGGTGAGTAATGGCCTCTATGAATTAGTGATAGTGTTACAAAAATGTGGCTTACAATACCTAACATTTAACGATAATCTCAGATATAAGATCATTGTTGACATACCTTGGACTGCAAGTGTAAGGCTCACACTGAGCTGATTTCACCACTTCATGTGGCTACAAGTCAGACATTTTGTAAATGCAAAACAGATGTTTATTTTCAAACAAGTTAACACAAATAAAATGTAATGGTCACCTACACTACACTTATAAAACATTTGAAGCTAATTCCTACACTAAGCTAATCGAAGGCACTAACATCTACACTTATACTTACTTACTGTTCCTAAACCTACCTCACACATACACCACAACACACAGATGACCCCCCACCCCCTATTCAACAATCACACATCAGGCATACATACACTTAATCTAAACACATACTAATTAACCTGCCTAACTAAACAAAGATATATTTTTTTGTTAATTTTTTTAAATTTTCATAATAAAATACATTTTACATCCACTATACATCAACCCCCACCCACTCCTAATAACTTAACACTTATCCTAACACTATTCCTAACTACTACAACTATTCTAACGGCTATCTAACTATATAAGAGGTAAAAATTGACATTGTCTGAAACTTTGCATGTGAAATGACATGTCAGGGACACAGACCACAGTTGTAATGCCGTTGTTGAGTGAGTGGCTATTGCTGCTCATCCATTTGGGTAATGCTGGCATTTAAGTCAGCAACCATGCTCAACAGGGTGGCCAGCTGGAGTTGTATGCCCGCCATCTTCAAAGTCAGGTCCTGTTGGCCCTTTTCAAGTATGTCAATTTTGGCCATCAGTAGGCCAACATCAAGCTCTGGGGGAGCAGCTGCACGTCCAGCTGTGGGATGTGTGAATTCCGCATGGGGCGGTACAGTTGACGCTACTGCTGATTGATCAGTGTTAGTTGCAGGGGGCGGAGCAGTGGTGGGTCCAGATGGTGGAGCAGTGGTGGTCACAGGGGTCAGAGCAGAGGGATGTCCGGAAGTGGGATCTGCTGATGATCCGGTGTCCATGGCAGATGTCTTTCCCATTTGCTTCCGGCTCCGCATGTTGGATGGTGGAGTGGAAGTTGGTGATCTCCAGCCTCCAGCTGCACGTGTCTGCTCATGTCTGCGTCCCATCTGCCTGAAGGAACGTCCAACATTGCGGATGTGGCAGTATCTTTCTAGACGAATCCTAAACTGCCTCTCCTCATCTTGTGACATATTTTCTGCAATGGAGCAATAACATCCACATCAGTCTGCACTTACACAATGACACCTGTAGACATGTACATTCATGCAATGTAAGGCACATTTTGTCAAGGGCCTATTGCTAACAGGGCATCAATTTTAGCACATGTTGGCATCATCATTGATGCTCAGACACAGGGATGCAAAGTAATGTTGAATAATTCCTAACACTATGACAATTCTAGATGACATGAAAGGCCTCAATACATATGAGACGGTGCATTCCAATGCATTTGGCCTGCGCATGAACCAAATGCTCTGCATGCACAAATGCAGGCCCCTCTTCAACATGATGCCAGTGCATCTGTGTGCAGACAAGGTTTGTTTATGCATTTAAAGTTGACACTTCATACGCAGATACAATGCAAGTTTCACGGAACATCATCCCTGTATGCTGCACAAGGCAACACACATGTTAAATGCACTATTGACATGAAACATGGCAATTTTTGTTGTGTTGCTAGAAAAAGCACAGGTGTGCCCTGCTATTCATTTTAACACCGCCTCCTATTTCTGTTACACTTGTACATGGGGTGCTGCTTTGGAGTAAATACGTGCAGCATTTTGACACACAACGCAACACACACTGCACAACACTTTCATGGTAGACACATCTTGACAGGGGACGACAAATCATGGCCAGCATTAAGGCCTGGTATGTGGCTTGACTATGCCTGGTAAATGATGCAAGTACCATTTAGACACAAGTACATCATTGCATATGAAGTAGTGATGTCAATAGGGAATTCTGCAGGTGACCCTTTATGTTGCATAGGTAACTGCATACATATTGTACCTTATTCATGAAGGCCTTGCAGCACTGTTGCATCACTCTAACAATGGCAGGTACTGACACACGTGGGGCACAAGGAATTAATACATAATGGAAGTATATCTTAGTTGTACTACAATTAGCATGTGTCATGTAGGCATTGTTTAAATACACTGGCTCTCACGTACCCCAAGGCTCCTCGCTCAGCCCAACACTCTTGAACATCTACATGAGCACCCTCGCCGCCATTGCATGCACACACAACCTCAACATCATCTCCTATGCCAATGACACCCAGCTGGTACTCCCCCCCACCAAAGACCCAGCCCCCATCAAAATCAACCTCCATGAAGGAATGAAAGACGCAGCAGAATGGATGAAGCTCAGTCAGCTGAAACTGAACTCAGACAATACGGAGGTCCTCATCCTTGGAAAATCTCCATCCGCCGGGGATGACTCCTGGTGGCCCACAACGCTGGTCAGTGCAACAACACCCAAGGACCATACACGCCACTTGGGATTCATCCAGGTCTACTGACTCACAACGAACAAACAAGTGAACGACATCTCATCCTCATGCTTCAACACCCTGTGCATGCTCTGATAGATATTCTGGTGGATCACCACCGGAACGTGAAAGACGGTCACCCAGGCCCTCATCACCAGCCAACTGGACTACGGGAACGCCCTATGAACAGGAACCACCGCCAGACTTCAGAAACGACTATAACCCATACTACACGCCTCCGCACGACTCATCCTCAACAGCCCTCACCAGAGCAACATATCTACCAACCAGATAAACCGACACTGGGTCACCGTCAACAGAAGGATCACGTTCAGGCTCCTCACCCACACACACACAGAGCTCCATGACATGGGCACAGAATAACTCATCATCCGCCTCTCGTTCTCAGATCCTACCCGCCACCTCCGCTCCGCCAGCCTCGCCCTCGCCACCGTCCCAAGGATTTGCTGATCCACCACCGGAGGTACATCATCCTCCTACCTGGCCACCCAGACATGAAACTCCCTTACTGCACACCTACGACTGACCCAGGACCATCTTACCTTCATTAAACAACTCAAGGCATGGCTATTTCAGCAGTAGCAGCACACCCCCTCCCTTCAGCGCCTTGAGACCCTCACACCTGAGTATGGTGCTCTATGAAAGTATAGATTTATTGTTTGAATGTGGTCTCCATTTATGTAGTAGATACATACAGCAGCACAAGATGTGTTAATGTGGCCCTCACACACAGTAACACCTCATACATGTGACCCTTATCTTTGACATTATGCATTAGCACATAGTGCCAATGAGTCCTTGACACTTCCATGCACATGTGATGTGTAAACATGCTGCATGCAAGGATGATGCTTCTGGACTGTCTGCATACAAGGCATGCATGAGGAGACATTGTAAGCATACAGACAAAGATTTAAATGATTTCACACTCACCAGTGGCCTTTTGATTCTTGAACGACTCCACCTCATCCGTTGTGTATGGGGGTGGACCACCTACATATGTTTGTATTGTGTTGATGTATGTGATTGTGCATTCATGGAGGACTTTTGTACAATGGTGAATGTGAACATCTGAGAATTCACAGATGTGCCAGCTGAATTATGCGTCACACACCAACAAAAAGCAAATATCCGCCATATGTATTCAACCAATCGTGGTATTTAATTGGCCATTTAGAAAAGTTTTACCTCCCTAATACACACATGGCTTAGCATGTGTTAATTGATCATTCCCAGATGTACTGGGACCCTTAGATGTGTGAGTGTGTCAGCTTCATTGATATGTGCATTGTGACAACAACTGCAAGCAACATGCAATTACACACATACACATTGATCTGTGTGCAAGTAGACCATGTACACGTGTACATGGGATTAACATTGCATACACTTTTCCTGCCCTTGTAGAAGTGTGCCTCTTTCCCACGTGACTAAGCACGATAGTGGCCTATCATTTATATTGATGTTGTTGTTTAAACACAACAAACATGTGACCGGACATAATCCCAGCTGTATGAGGAATCCTATGTTTGGGTATGCAACGAAACCTTAGTTAGCCCATGGTATGCCATCATGTATGCACATTGATGCAGAAATGTCTTTCGTTCTTCATTTTGTTGTGCAATCTGCACTGCATTTACCATCACAACTAGTTAGTGTACATCCAGTCATTGTGTAGAATTCTTGCAATTAAATGTGATCCTTCATGCGCACAGTCATGATGAATCAATGAAGGCATTGTATGGTTTGCACTCAGTTGACACTTGTGCATCTTCGCTGCATACAGATGGTAATGTAGCACATTGTGTATAGTGAAATACACAGACAAACACGTTTGTGGAGAGATTTAAAACCACTACAAGGTTACTTGTGATGCTGGCAGACATATACTCCTCTGAGGTGATGTCCCTGTAGATTAGTACAGTATGTACAGGGCCTCCAATGTGTGATGAAGGGGGGACCATGCAGTTTGCATCAAAGTTGCTGTCAATGTTATGCACTACTTTGTATGTTTTGGCCCATTATTTATGGAATATTGTCAGTGCGTGAAGAATTATTTTCCAGATCCATGATGCATACATATGATATACCATGATGGAACATGTTGTTCCCTTAAGGTTGCATCTTTGTGCCTTTCCCTGGCCTTGCCCACAAACTGCTGTCATGCACTAGCACAAAACCTTTTGCACCATGATGCAAGGGTGGCTGTGTTGCTTGGAAGATGTTATTTGTACCGTAAGGGATACCTTCCTGTACATAAATGGTAAGAAACTGCATTGACATTTTTCGCTGTGTGCTGCACAATGCAGCTGCACACAGGGAAAATGGAAATATAAGGATACATGAAGAATTTACTCCCTGTTGCGCCTCCCTTACGCCCCCCCTGGGCAGGCATGTGCTTTTTGCGCTGCCTCAGACTCATACATCTGGAGCAGTGACAATAAGCCATGGATGTTGGTGGACAAACCCGAAACAACACCCATTTGCGCCCCTTTGACACAGAACAATGCATTGAAAGGGCTGGTATTTATCAGGCAGCATTATGCCTCAATAAGTGGCATAGTCCGGCATGATAAATATCACTCAGGCTTCTGCATTACCAGAAGGTCACAAAATGTGATGTTACGGCGGCGCAAGGGACTCGTCAATGAGGCCCCTGTTGTTTCAAAATTGAATTGCGTTACCTTAGAAAACATCTATTAATACATGACATTAATGTAAGTTGACTTACCAATTGTTCCGTCAACCTCAATGCCAAGGTGGTCCAGGAGATCCTGCTCATGGTTGATAATGTCAGCCCACTGATGTTTATACTGTCTCAGGGTCCTGTCCACTCCAAAGATTCTTAACATCTGGTACCGCACCCTCTCCCACCTCATCTTTCTTTCTTGGGTTGGGTACCCCTGCAGTACCCTGCCTCCACTCCCAATCATATTTGGGAGGCAGTGGACTATCAGCCACATTAGCCCCCAAACTCCTGCTCAGTCAGGTTCCTGGACCTGCCTGACATTGTGACAAAGCACAAGCCACACTTTGTAAAAGCTACAAAAAAATGTTTACTTAACACTAATCCCCCTATTACTAAGAATTAAAACCCCTAAACAGACAGACACCCCTTTACAGACAACAGACAGCTACACAATACACAACAGTACAGAGACAATTTATAGACAGTAAGCAAGACACACACAGAAAAACAACTTCAGAACAGGACACAACACTCAAGCAATTGCCAAACACACTCCTACACCTGCCAGAGACTACAAAGGAGTAAAATAGAAAGTGAAAGTTGGAATTAACTTCCTGTTTGTGAGCATGGCAGGCTGGTTACATCATTTCCTGTTGTGATGCGACTTGTTTCCGACGATGCGTCATTATTGGCATGCGAAAAAAACCTTATTATGTCGCATCGTTCATTTGAAGCATGGTAGACTGATTACATATTTCCCCTTACGGTGCGACCAGTTATCACCGATGCGTCATTATTGGCATGCGAAGAAATCATTATTATGTCGCATCGTTAATTTGAAGCATGGCAGACTGATTACATATTTTCCACTTAAGGTGCGACCAGTTTTCGCAGATGCGACATTATTGGCATGCGTCACAATCTTCATAAATGGCGCATCGCTCTTTTTATCTGTCAATGTACAGTTGCTGAAACTTACTGCTGTATTTTGGACGCAGGGCCGAAGATGCGTGATTTACGCTTGTCATGAAAGTGTCTCAACAGGCACACTCAATGTTTGTGCGTAAATTTGTGGTGTTAGTCTATTTAGCTGAGTCAGACTATGACATATGATGACCAAAGTCACTTTTGGGCCTTGAGTAACGTCACTTTTGTGCCTAGAGTCAGGAATGCACGGGATCAATACGTCACTTTTGTGCCTAGAGTCAGTAATGCATTGGTCAGATTCTGACGTATGTAGACCTAACGTCACTTTTGGGCCTAGAGTCAGGAATGCATGGGTCAGATTCTGACGTAGGCAGACCTAACGTCACATTTGTGCCTAGAGTCAGGAATACATGGGTCAGATTCTGCAGACCTAACGTCACATTTGTGCCTAGAGTCAGGAATACATGGGTCAGATTCTGACGTGTGCTGACCTAACGTCACATTTGTGCCTAGAGTCAGGAATACATGGGTCAGATTCTGACGTATGGTGACCTAACGTCACATTTGTGCCTAGAGTCAGGAATGCATGGGATCAATACGTCACTTTTGTGCCTAGAGTCAGGAATGCATGGGTCAGATTCTGACGTAGGCAGATCTAACGTCACTTTTGGGCATAGAGTCAGGAATGCATGTGTCAGATTCTGACGTAGGCAGACCTAACGTCACATTTGTGCCTAGAGTCAGGAATACATGGGTCAGATTCTGATGTATGCTGACCTAACGTCACATTTGTGCCTAGAGTCAGGAATGCATGGGATCAATACGTCACTTTTGTGCCTAGAGTAGGAATGCATGGGTCAGATTCCGACGTAGGCAGACCTAACGTCACATTTGTGCCTAGAGTCAGGAATACATGGGTCAGATTCTGACGTATGTAGACCTAACGTCACATTTGTGCCTAGAGTCAGGAATACATGGGTCAGATTGTGACGTATGCTGACCTAACGTCACATTTGTGCCTAGAGTCAGGAATGCATGGGATCAATACGTCACTTTTGTGCCTAGACTCAGGAATGCATGGGTCAGATTCTGACGTATGCAGACCTAACTTCACACTTGTGCCTAGAGTCAGGAATGCATGGGATCAATACGTCACTTTTGTGCCTAGAGTCAGGAATGCATGGGTCAGATTCTGACGTATGCAGACCTAACGTCACTTTTGGGCCTAGAGTCAGGAATGCATGGGTCAGATTCTGACGTAGGCAGACCTAACGTCACATTTGTGCCTAGAGTCAGGAATGCATGGGTCAGATTCTGACGTATGCAGATCTAACGTCACATTTGTGCCTAGAGTCAGGAATGCATGGGATCAATACGTCACTTTTGTGCCTAGAGTCAGGAATGCATGGGTCAGATTCTGACATAGGCAGACCTAACGTCACATTTGTGCCTAGAGTCAGGAATGCATGGGATCAATATGTCACTTTTGTGCCTAGAGTCAGGAATGCATGGGTCAGATTCTGACGTATGCAGACCTAACGTCACATTTGTGCCTAGAGTCAGGAATGCATGGGATCAATACGTCATTTTGTGCATAGAGTCAGGAATGCATGGGTCAGATTCTGACGTATGCAGACCTAACGTCACATTTGTGCCTAGAGTCAGGTATACATGGGTCAGATTCTGACGTATGCAGACCTAACATCACATTTGTGCCTAGAGTCAGGAATACATGGGTCAGATTGTGACGTATGCTGACCTAACATCACATCTGTGCCCAGAGTCAGGAATGCATGAGTCAGATTCTGACATATACAGACCTAACGTCACATTTTTGCCTAGAGTCAGGTATACATGGGTCAGATTCTGACGTATGCAGACCTAACGCCACATTTGTGCCTAGAGTCAGGAATGCATGGGTCAGATTATGAAGTATGATACACAAACTTCATTTATGTGCCTGCCGCATATTTGGAAATATGCAAACTTGGGTGAGCACTCAGAGCAACTTTTTCATGGATGGTGATATTTTGTCAGACAACCACTGTATAACATATTTATGAATGTAATGTTTGTTCTATTATTTCTTTTGGTTCTACATGACTTTACAACATACAAGTATATTTTTATTGTTTGTCCTGCTGTGTGAGATTTCATTATGTGGGCTCATCTTCACCTGTGCATTTTTCATATTGTGAACCCCAAAATCTTGATGCTAAATGTTGATTATTGACAATTGTGAATTTTGAACCTCATTTATGATGTTTTGCCGTGGGAAAGTACAGCATGCATTCCTGCTGCACTTCCCTACAGCAAGCATGAAAAGGTTGGATGATGTATTTTTATTTGTGTGAACAAAAATCAAGATGCATGATGATAATGTTATTTTTCATATTATGAAAACAAATTACGCACTATGTTGGCACGTCTGCGGAAGCCTGCTGCTGTGTTTTGGTTTGCTGGAGCATGGCCATCCTCCTGGTCATCCTCCGGCATTTGCTGATTTATTTCAGGTTCCTCATCCCAGGGGACTTTTGTCAGCGCAATTATGTTGTGCAGTATTGCATATGCCAATATGATTTTACAGACTGTTTGCGGTGAGTACAACATACGTCCACCAGACTTGTCCAAGCGTCTAAACCTGGCCTTCAGCAGACCAAATGTTCGTTCAACAATGTTTTTTGTCCTGCAATGTGCCTGGTTGTAGGCTATTTCCTGTGGCAACTGTGGGTTTCCGTGAGGTGTCATGACCCACGGCTGGATGCCATATCCCTGGTCAGCTGAAATGAGAAAAATGAAAAGGTACAATGAAATGTTTGAAATGGTTCAGGTAAACTAGAGGCCATATGTTGTGTGCAATATTTCATATGGCAGGGCCCATTGGGCATGGATGTTGCAGAGATCACACCCAGTAACTCACATCCAAGACACCTTTTGCACATATATCATTAATGGGTCATTCAAGCAATATTACCAGTATGGCAGCATGGATGGTGCATTGTATCATACTCTTTTGCTTACCTACAAGTAGGCCATTGCCATACTGGCCATTCTTGAAGCGGTCATTAATGATGCAGTTCCGGAATATGAAGGCATCATGTACACTGCCAGGGTATTTTGCCAGCACATTTGTAAATAGTATGTTCGAGTATGTTTTCGATTTATGTACAGATGTCCAGTTGCTGCTGGAGGTACTAACAGTCGGACATACTTAAATGATGTACATGAGCACTCTTTTTTCTCATGTCTGAATCCATGTTCAATCTGTTCTGTGACTTCATCATATATCTTTTTCTGCTCAATGTTTAGTTGCTTTACCAAATGTTTTAAGTTAACTACATCCTCTTGAGCTTGTTCCATAGCTCTTTCCACCTCATCCATGGCAGTTGCAGCTTCATTTTGGATAATTGGTCCTCCTAGTGGATCCTGACTCAATGAAGTAGAACTCTGACTGTCTTGAGAACTGTCTCTAGCAATCTCTTCAGCAATTGTGGCTTTTTGCTCTATTTCTTCGTTCAATATTTGCAGATAATTTAGAAAAACAGGACATTCTATGGTATCCTTTGTTGCATTAAAAGAGTCTTCATAACAGAGAAAATGTCCAAGTAGTTCCTCTTCTGTACGCCATGGCTTAAAGAGTTGCAAAAGAGCTAAATAGTAAAATTCTCTTTTGTCTGGAGATTCGCAACTCAATTTTCGATGATTAATCAAATGGCCTTTTCTCTGCTTCACTAGACATCCTTCATACCCAATGACAGCATATTTTCCATTATTGATATCTTCTGTGATGTTCCTCTTATAACTGTAGTTTTGCAGAACTTCATACAAACAAGTGTTCTCATAGTGAGTACTTCTATTTGGATAGTATGTATCCAACATGTTTGTCTTCAAAATATCTGTACTGTTTGGTTCTTTCTCCGCCAAATATTCAATTTCCTGTACAGATTTCAAAACTCGGTTTCGTGTTGCAGCAAGACCTAGACTCACCCAAATGATTGTTCTTGATTTGGCATAGAGACTTGCTGATGATAACCGATCAGAACATTCATATGCTCCAATTTCTCGATGCAACAACATCTTCAGACTGAAACTGTATAATTTTTTACTTATACTCCTTTCATGTGAAATGTCTTCCCACATTTCCTTCAGTTCGGTCTTTTCTTTTTTTGTGATGTAAGACGTCACATATCGAGCCACAGCAATAGAGTTGTCAGCAACGGACTGAATATCCATGTTAGCATTCCACATAGAAAAAATCACTGGGTTGTAGTCGTTGATGTACTAGGACTCTTCGTTTCTTTTTAAGTTGTATGTATTTTTTGGTGATTTCCTTGTCACAGTATGTCGCAGAGAAGACATCAAATTATTTACTCTTCCTTTAGAAATCACTGGTCGTGGAAACACGAAACGACATTTCGTGTAGAACTTGTCCTTGTTTTTACATTTTCGACGACAGTACTTTCCACAACGATGGGATTGAAAACGTAAAACTTGTTGCCTTAAACTGTTTTCTTCAGTAGTTTTCGGAACAGCACATGTTGAATATTCTTCAATGAAACTCATCACTGTGTCATCCGAATCAGTTCCAAATTTGGGTGCATCTTTAATCCATAACAACATATGTATGTGAGGAGCACCTCTCGCTTAATACTCCTTCCTCCAAAAGAAATCCAAAACCCTCTCCAAGGGGAGGATTTTTTTTGTTGGTAATAAAATACATCATAGCTTCAAATCTATGATTAAAATATCTGCAAACATTCACTGGATCCAAAGAACACAGTTCTCCAGGTGTTTTCAATTCTATATTTTGTATGTTTCCATTTGCCTCTCGTAGAAATTGAAGTAAGTCGTCCCATGCATACTCAGGATGGCTAAGAGTGAGCAACCATGTAGTTCCTAAGTTTCTTAATATACATTTCAATGCCCCATGACTACGGAACCAATACTCGTTTGTTCCACGCTGACATGCCATGAGATTGATAAGCTGAGATTCCAAAATACTGTCTTGCAGATTGACTTTCTTCATAAAGTCCCTCGCCAAAACATTTTGCAGATGAGCTCCACTTTTCAGTATATGATTAACTGCATAAGAAAGCCCAGACAAATCACTTTCATACAGTAGATGAAACAAATACGGAATGCATTGACGAAACCTTGGATCTTCAGCATATAATCTTAAAGTCCGGTATTCAGCTGCAGGAATTTGAACTGGTCGATCGTCATATTTTCCACCTCGACCTATTGGAAATAACTGTGGAAAGCAACAAGCGTCCAAACTTTCTTCCCATACACTAATGGGACTTCCTTTTGCTGCTTTCATTTGAAACAAGTCAATTGCATTCCCCATTACTTCTTTGGAATTCAAAGGATGAACAGTATAATGTTCATATATTTCTTCACTTCTAGACACATCAACTTTTTCAATTTGGCCAACTGAACAATCAGTGTCTTCTTCTGTAGTTGTTTCCTCTGCTCCAACACTTACATCTTTGTAATACTCATTGTTTTTGACCAAATACAACATTGCCTTTTTGACTTTCCTAACATCCACTAAATCTTGCCAGATTGTCTTACTCTTTGTCGGAACCCCATTAACTAGAATAACCAGAGGATCCTCTTCCACTCTTTCTACACCAATTGTATCAATATTTTTCTTGACATCTAGAGGCAAATAAACAACTCTTCCCTTTAATCCTCATTGTAAATCTGTAGAAGGCAATTTCCCTATCTTAGGCTCCATGCGAACAATAGCCTGAAAAGGATGGACACATTGAATCAAAATAGATTCATAAGTATTTAAATCCATCAATTCTGAAGGAATATCTATCTGAAGATTATTATGAACAGCTCTAGCAGGCATTCTATTTTCATTTAATTTTTTCAAACAATAATTACAAATACGCTGATCAAAACTCAAATCAAAAGAATTCTCCACCAACAAATAACTTACAAAATCCTTCCATTCACTATTGTTTTCCAATTCACATTTTGCATATAAATCAACTAACCTAGTCTGAATCTTATAATGAGTCCGTCGACAACACGCACAAGTTAAATCAGGCCTTTCACTTGATTTCACCTTAAACTTGGTAATTTCCTCGTCAAACTTTTCTATACTTGAAATCTGTACATTGTCTTCCACATTACCATCCATTACTATATCCATTTCTGCACTGTCCTCTTTGTTTCCAAAATAAAAAACTCAATTTCTTCACAAATAATCTTCACATCTACTTCAGATCCATGCAAAAGAGCACTGTTTAACTGTTTAAGCTTAAGTGTGGACTTTTTGCATAATACAACCTTCTCACTAATATCCTCACTTTATTATGATGCACTGCTAACATCCTAAAATGATGAAAAACACTCTGACATACTTTTCTAGAAAGACAAGCCAGTGAATGCCCATGCAAACCTGTGTTTTCTCTCACTCTGCAAGGATCTAACTCTTGCTAGATCTTCATTTTCTGTTTTACACTTTTCTTACTATATGTACGTAAGAAATTTCGAAGCAAATCGATTGAATCCTGTCGCACACTACATATAATACTGCACTTCCATGTGTACACTGGACCCTTAGTACATCTCCCTAAAACTTCATCAGCTAACACCTCTTCTGCATCTCTAGACACAAGTTTCTCTTTTTCCATCGGACAACCATCTTTCACCTCATATGCTCGACCACTGGTGTCAACTGCATGCACCAAATCATTTTCCTGAAAGTAACTCTCCTCATTAAAAAATGGCTCAGAACTTTGACTATGCATCCATTCTCCAGAAAATACTTCACAAAAATTAGTCCGATTAATTATTCTTTTCTATCTACTGTTCAATTTGAAAACATCAATTGCCTTGTTAAGTATCCTAATTCTATTAATTACTAAAATAAATATTTTTTTCTTAACTTGAAAAGCCTGATCAACAATCTTCTCTACACTTTTCTTTTTCTTGTAAAAAGCAGATCTCTGTTTACCTTTCTTTTCATTTTTTAGCAAATTTAAAACTGCCCTATTGCAAAACATTCGTTTACGAATGTCCCTAAATTGATTTTGCCTTCTATTGCTATCCATACTCTTCTCTCCTGCTCCAGTAGTAACATTTTTTGGGGCCTCTCCTTCCTTTTCAAATTTGCTCTCTCCTTCTGGATCTTCACATTCCCATTAACATTTTTTTTCCTCTACATATGTTCCGAAAAAAAGACTTAGTTGTCTCACCAGGAGCTTTTTTTGTGTTTTTTGAAGTACTTGTTGTAGGGGATTCCTTTCATTCCGTTGCTGATTTTGTTCTTTTCCGTATGGTATTTTTTTTTCTCCTTTGCCTTGACAGCATTTTTGCTTACTTTTGAAATGTTGATTTCAATCTGTGGTAAAGAAAAAAATAACACATTATAGACCAATATTAGCAAACAACAAAGCAATGACAATAAGCAAACGATATAAACACTAATTTGCAACATATCTAAGTTTATACCACAGCAACTATATAACTAGGAGTAAGACAAAGAAAAACAGCTAGAGGGAGTAACACAAAGACACAGACAGACTCAGACAAAGAAACAGGAAGAGGGAGTAAAACATAGAGAAAGACTAAGACAGAGAGAGTGTATAATATGTTGAAAGACAGAAAAAGGATGTAATAGAGAGAGGGAGTAAGTAAAAAAAGGGAGTAAGTCAGGAAAAGGATGTAACAGGGTGTAAAACAGAGAGAGGGTGTAACAGGAAGTAAGACAGAGAGAGGGTGTTAGAAGGGAAAAAGTTGTAAAAGAGACTAAAAAAGAGAGAGCCTGTAAAGCAAGAGACAGAGAGTAAGTTTGAGAGAGGGTGTAAAAGGAAGTAAATCAGAGACAGGATGTTACAAGAAGTAGGTCAGACAGAGGGTGTAACAGGAAGAGAGAAAAAAAGTCAGAAAGAGGGAGAGAGAGGGTGTAAAACAGACAAAAGGTGTAATAGGGAGTAACTCAAGGAGAGAATATTACAAAGAAAAAGATTGATTAGATAGTATCTGCATGATTCAAAAAATATATTATCACATTTCACAATCATGTCACCTATGTTTCCTCAGATTAGTCATGTAATCTGCATCCTAATCTGAGGTAATGCAGGTGACACCATTGTAAAAGGTTCAAATACATTTATTTAATGAGGCAAACACTAATAAATCCTTCTCAAAAATATAAATGGCATTCATTTACCCCAAAATCGTTTTCTAAATAACATTTTAGAAACACGGCACAGGTCCTATGTACAAGCATTCCATGTCACTAGCGAAACTTCTCAATTTTACATAATGCAATTCCTCTATGCTGCAAAACCTATTTACCAAGCATTATCCAAAAACATGACACAAACCAACCAGAAAGAAGCTCAATCTGCATCCTAATCTGAGGTAATGCAGGTGACATCATTGTAAAAGGTTCAAATATATTTATTTAATGAGGCAAACACTAATAATTCCTTCTCATAAATATAAAACCCATTCATTTACCCCAAAATCGTTTTCTAAATAACATTTTAGAAACACAGCACAGGTCCTATGTACAAGCATTCCATGTTACTAGAAAACTTCTCAATTTTACATAATGCAATTCCCCTATGCTGCAAAACCTACTTACCAAGCATTATCCAAAAACATGACACAAACCAACCAGAAAGAAACTCAATCTGCATCCTAATCTGAGGTAATGCAGGTGACATCATTGTAAAAGGTTCAAATATATTTATTTAATGAGGCAAACACTAATAAATCCTTCTCAAAAATATAAAAGGCATTCATTTACCCCAAAATCATTTTCTAAATAACATTTTAGAAACACGGCACAGGTCCTATGTACAAGCATTCCATGTCACTAGAGAAACTTCTCAATTTTACATAATGCAATTCCCCTATGCTGCAAAACCTATTTACCAAGCATTATCCAAAAACATGACACAAACCAACCAGAAAAAAGCTCAATCTGCAGCCTAATCTGAGGTAATGCAGGTGACATCATTGTAAAAGGTTCAAATATATTTATTTAATGAGGCAAACACTAATAATTCTTTCTCAAAAATATAAAAGGCATTCATTTACCCCAAAATCGTTTTTTAAATAACATTTTAGAAACTGTGCATCACAGGTCCTATGTACAAGCATTCCATGTCACTAGAGAAACTTCACTATTTCAAAAAATACAATTCCTCTGTGCATTAAAATGTTTTAACCAAGCATTATCAAAAAACATGACACAAAACAACATTAAAAAAAACAATCTGCTTCCAAATCTTCTCCATAGAGCATACAAGTCTCTATCTAAATTAAATGAATCATTTCTTCCCGTTACAAATGCTTTGGGAGATAGAGAACCATGTCAGACACACACACCAATTTTTCTTTAGCAGAGCAAAAGGTATGCACTCCAGACACTGCAACCATGACTGGCACAGAAAACCTCTAATTCTACACAGATATGCCTCATTTCAACCAATCAAAACTCTTCCCTCACTATTTTTAAACCAACACCCTCCCCCCTCAGCCCTTTCTATCTGTTACCATAGCAACTCCCTCCTTACTTAACTCTCAGGTTCAAAAGTTTATTCTACAATGTTGCAAATGAACTAAGAAAGGATGTTTGACCTCTCAATACACCAGCTTATCCGATGAAATGTTTCTTTAATTGACTTTTTCTTAACCATTCAAATTGCTTCTTTCACAAAACACAACCATGCACCCCAACTTTTAGTTTTCAACTATCTGAATCCACTAATCATTGCTTGTGATTCAAGAGCAGTGAAACTCCACAATTATTTTTTTGTAAACTCCTACTGTTCCAACTGCCATTTCATTCCCACACTTCACCTGACTGCACCAGAACCTTCTCTCAGCATGTATTCTGTCTGGATTATTGGACATAGCTACATCCACTGGGCTCAAAGGTATGCAGCTAGCAGAAAATTTCACAACCTTGATTTAACAAATGTGGAAATCAAGTGGATTGGCCAGAGAGGATTGAGATGTCACCATTTGATACCATTGGTGAAAACCTTTTTGCATCTACGAATCCCTGATCTCTTAATAGTGCACTGTGGAGGAAATGACTTGGGCACTTTGACTGGGGTAGGTCTGGAAATGCTTTTAAAGGACACCTTTGATCAATTGATGGCACTTTTTCCTCAAACTGCCTTGGTATATTCCAATATATGTCAAAGACAGAAATGGAACTGGTCCAACCAATTTTGTCCACAATTTGAGAAAGCACGGAAACATGTGAATAAATCTGTTTCTGCTTACATGAGAGACTATGGAATGGGTTCAATATACAACAATACTTGCATTTCAACATGCAAGATATCTACAGAGGAGATGGTGTGCACTTCTCAGATGAGGGGAATAGAATATTCCTCCTGAATTTAAGACTGTGCATTGGAACCTACTTGTAGGTACCTAAATCAGCCACAGAACCCAAAAGCTCTTTTCAGAGCTACCCTACCTCTGATCACTCAAAATGATTATCTTTCTCTAACTTTTTTCACTATTTTTCACCAAAGTACGCTCCCCGGTACGCTCCCTGGTGCGCGTACCGGGCGCTCCCCCCGCGAAATGTAATTTTTTTTTTTGGCATATATGCCCCTACTAAACTCCCCTCAGAAAACCTAGAGGGTCAGGGGGTGTCTACTGTGCCCCCTTTTATCCATTCCCAACGTTGTTTGTCCTGCATCTTGTGTCTCAATTTGACCGAAATACAAAATGGCGGACGCACCGGAAAGCGCTCCCAAAACAAATGTGGGAAATAAAATTACATAAAAACCACTGGACAGACTTTCACCAAATATAGAATAGACCCTACTACATACCAGTCCCTACCATTATCCCAAATTTGATGGTATTCCATTGAGCCATTTGGGCTGTAGCCCTGTCAAAATATCCTGAGGTAAATTACATGACAAAAACACATATGAAGTGTTACAATTTACAACCAATTAAAATGTTACTTTAATTTTCTACTTTTTTTTCCTGACATTTGATTGGTTATGAGCAAAACAAAGGTCCCTGTTAAACAGAAGTAGGCTGGAGTGGCCAGACAGAATGGTGCTTGAAGGGGTAGGGAATATATAGGTAATCCTCCCTATGTTATTACACATGTGGCAACTGGTTAAAACAGGCAGAGAGTAAACATTCACACAATGATAACTAAAAATATACTCAAGAGAGTCAATTTTTGTTGGTTGCAAAAAGGATTAAAACAATTTTATTACCTCCCGACACGGGTTACAATCTAAAACATGGTGAAAACATGAAGGTTAAAAACCACCAAGGTGGTAAAGTAATACTATATGATAGAGTCAAACGTGAACAGAAACAGTCGACGCAGCGTTTCGGTGTTTTCTAAATCTTCACACCTTCTTCAGGACTTTTGTACAATATTGACTCAATATCTATAAAATTAGAAAATACATTTTACTATGTGATTTCATCAATATTAAAAACCAACAACCTAACATTACCACTGCCTTGCTTAAAAAAGGTACATACCTAACATTTGTTAAATGCATTTCTTATTCAAGAACCCCTAGACATACATTTCTTAATCAGAGAAACACAGAATATATTCTGGTGATGGAATCTCATAAGTGAATTCATTAACATACTATGCAATGTATAGAACTTTCTTTGTGCATGATTCTATTTTTAGGTAATTATTCAATGTTACCTGACGTGATGTAAAAGAGGATTAAAGTTCTTTTCCTCTAAGTTTGGGTTACTTGTAATGATATTCTTTCAGAGGCTGTTTGAAGATAAGCATATGATACCATTTAGTGGTTTTGTCTTAGTCTAAAGTCATCTCGAAACTAAAATTATTACACATTCATGGCCAGAATTTACCTTCGTAATTGATTAAGTGAAGCCTATGTGTGCAACGGAGGAGCCACCGTAAATATCAGGGAAAGGTCATCTTTTTCTTGAAATCTAGAACAGTCATATAATTTCAAAATTAGTTTCATGTATATACTTCAGTGCTATATGTTCCTCCTAGTCTCTTCACTGACCAGAGCTACTGACCTGTTTATATTTTGACAGGAGATCTTGAGAATATGGATCAACCTGCGATAATCACTTTGTTCCAGTCTTCACCTTCGTTGCTATTCCGAAGTGTACTACTATCAATAGAAATGAATTGCTTCAAATTATTGTCACTATTTTGTTGAATAGACACATTAAGTGGTTCTATGCTATAATAACTCACTATTGATAAAAATCTCACTTTCCACAAGTAATCACAGAGCTGCGTGTTTGTTCTATTTATCATATATTAGCATATGATATAGTCTGTATCTAACCATACAATGGAAAGGTATTTCCATATGGTAAAATCACAATGTTTAGCTATGAAAGATTGTTATATTGCAGCTTAACAAACGAACCTAATTGGCTTTTCTGTGAGGGAAATCACAACTATATTAAAACCCAGTGATTAATAGGGTTGAAGTAGTCTGAACCTTACTACTAGGTCTGCTACACTCTTAACAGAAGGAAAAGGACGGACTCCTCGTGTTGGCGAGATTAGCCTACCTTGGGTATGAAGTTCGGCCTCCCTGCTCCTCCGTGCATCAGGACTTCTTTGTGAATCGATGTAGAGTGAGCCTCTCTCAGGCTCCGCTTTTTATGTTGCCGCCGCCTGTGACGACCCGGATGTTGTGCAAAAAACGGGTTTAGTAAATTGGAGTTACGGCACTAAAATTTTAGAACTTTACCCCTAAACTCGATCTAATGGGATTATATCTAACATAGCATCTTTTTTTGTCCGTGGAGACTCGAGATTCATTATTATTTACAAGTGTTTAATCCGGAAGTATTTGACCCGGAAGCGCATCAGTATAGTTAAAAAAACGGCCGATATTGAAACTGCTCGATATCGAAGAAAGAGCATTGTAGCCAGGTGTAGAGATAAACTACCAATATTATACCGTCATATATATTCAAAAAATCGGTATAAGGTATAGAATATTAAGGACGACTTGGTTTAGGGGCGGCCATTATGAATTGGGACATGTGGGACTGGCGTGTCGGCCATATTGGATTGGGGCGCGCCTCGTGGACAGATATATCTATCGGCCGACCTAAATAGAACTGAGTACGGGTAATATCCCGATATTCTTCATATTGACATTAATTTTAGTCAATTGCCAAGCATGTCATTGTACAGTACGTGATGATCACCAAGAACATTCTATTCCATATTTCACAGTTATATATTGTATACAGTGTATTTTACTGAACACAACCTCTTTGTTACTCTGGGAGAAGGAGAACATAAAAAGTGATCCAGCCGATAGTTAAACAGTTCTGGCCGTTTTGGGTTAGAACAATCTCCCACAATGTTCCTATTAAACCCAGTATCAACATATTATCAAGCTCCAAACATTACATTATGGAAAGAATACCAATAACACTCTGTTGTATTTTATTAGCAATTATACCTTACATCCACTGTATTCTACTGAATGTCACAACTTCATTGTCCTGGATGATAATTTCCATACACAGTGATTATATAAACACGTGATCAAACCAACATTGTATTTAGTGTCTCCGTTTTACTAGGTGAAACAATTCTAATACACCAAGTGGTGTGTGGCTAAAATTAACCTTTGTTCTTTAATATCTTAACACTACTTGTTGTGTAAAGGTCCCTAGTTATTATACAAGATGATTAGGAAACAAGAGGCTACCTAAACTGTGAAGATATATATGCCGTCTTACTTGAAGAGATTGGTTATGTACATGAATATAAATGAAAAATGAGAGGGAAACACGGCCATTTTGACTACAACTACCTGATACATCTTTAAAGGATTTTCTCATTCATCTTCATCACCTTTCTATAAGGTAAGTTATAAATTTGTAAGGGGCACTTTAAGTTCATTTGTAAAAACGTTTTCTGACTGTTATTTACTGTCCCTCTGTTATAATTACAGATTGAGATAGGCTTCTCTGTTATAGTTATAGATTGAATTAGGCTTCTCTGGTATAATTATGAATTTTCTTAGGCTTCTTCACATACACTTTTTTATATTTCTACTTCCTACCTCATACCATACACTGCCCAAACATAACTTCACTGTTAAAAACTCACAAGTACCTGTCTGAACTTAAACCCAACAGTGCCCTATCTCTACTGATATATTTATTTTTTTATGCAATTTACAGCAAGAAAATGGAAGGAGAACAAAACAAACTTAATATTTCATTCGAAATTGATCTGGAGAACAATCCTAAGGAAGAGAATGATGACTTAGACTTTTTGGATCAGTCTCTGGACCAAGACTTACTTAATTGTGTGGAAGAAATGGAATAATCGAATCCAAATGAGGACATACCTGACGATATAATGTTGAAATTCTTTTAGATTTTGAAAAATCACAGCAATAAATTTTTATTTAAAAATTAAAAATTGTTCGAGACATTATTCTTTTTTATATGTAAATTATGAAATACTACCAAAATGAATATAATATAAAGTGAGACTTATAGTATACTGTGCAACTTTTTTGTGTTACATAGTAATTTTGCTCATAGTTACTTCCTTACTCCCACTATATTATCTCCAATGTGTATTTAACATCTCTTTATCATCTCCTGCCTCCATGTTGTTTCTGCTTTCCTGACAGACTATAGTATAGATTCCATATACCACAATAACTTCTGTAACTTCTGTAACAACAGTCTACATTGAATTTAAGACTCTGCATTGGTACCTACATGCTGGTACTTATATCACCCACACAACACAACAACTCTATGCAGAGCTACCCTACCTCTAAGCACTTTAAATTATTATTTTACCATTTCACTGGGGTTTCCCCTAGTACGCTCCCCGGTGCGCTCCCCGGTGCGCGTCCCGGGCGCTCCCCCCGCGGAAAAAAATAAATAAATAAAAAAATGTTTTGCCCCGCGGGGCCCTTTTATGGCCCCCACATCAAACCTAGAGGGTCAGGGGGGGTCTACCCTGTCCCCTTTTGGTCATTTCCCCCCTTTGTTTTTGCCACCTCTTGTGTCTCGATCCTACCGAGACACAAGATGGCGGCCGCTCCGGACTGTTTGGAATGTTTGCAGACACCCGAGAGCCAATCAGCTTTCCGCGCGCAAGTCGCTTGGCGCGCCCGGAGCGCTCCCCAGTGCGCGTACCGGGGCGCGGCCATAGATATATATATTTTTTTGAACCTAAATTACTTAAAAACCACTGGAACACATATCTTGAGACATAGCAAAGGCACACCGGGCTACCAGTCCCTACAATTTTGCCAAGTTTGGTGGAAATCCATTCAGCCGTTCGGGCTAAAAGTGAGGTCGACCGCCCTATGGAAATTAACATGGGGAAAACACGTTTTGGGACCCCCTTTTATCTCGGCCACCGCTTGACGAATCCCCCCCAAACTTTCAAGGAAGGAACGGAGCTCTGCAGATTCATCAACCAGCGCCAAAGTTATTCACAATAAAATGTTGAGATTTTGCATTGAAAAAAATCCTAACTATAACTACCTACTGGAGACCGCCAGTAGGTTATATATATATATATATATATATATATATATATATATCGACAGTCACTCCAGGAAACCACCTCCGAACCAACAGGGTCGGCGAAGCAGGAGACAGACCACAGCATTCAGGTGAAAAAATTTATTTTTCCAGATTTTTTCCGCTAGCAACCAAACATGACGCGTTTCGGGCTATACAACCCTTGTTCACATGCAAGGCATAAGTGCAAATACCAGTGCTTATAAAGTGTTTAAAGTGCTCCACCTACCACCCTGTTTCCCAGTGGGTCACGTGACCCCTATCACAATGGAAAACAGACTATCTCACAAAAATATATATATATGTATGTTATACTTTCGCTATGAATATTTAAAATTCCTGCATGAATGCGCATTGTGTAAAAAGGTCTAAAAACAATGTTAGTTTCCTTTTAAAATTGATATACACAAGAAAATGTATATTCTTTGGACAATTGTCCTACTGAGGAAATTATAACTGGATACATCCAGATAACATATATTCATAGCTGAAGTTAAGATCAATAAAACAAATTGTAATGAGATAGTAGCCATTAATGAGGTAGCCAATATACACATAGTTATTACAAAGGAATCAACCTTTATTATATATATATTACCTACTGGCGGTCGCCAGTAGGTATATATAGTTAGGATTTTTTCTCTATGGGACTTTTGAAAATTCTATGTCTAATAACTTTGGCGTTTGTGGACGGAATCGGCTGAAATTTTCAGGAAAATGGCACATTTTGTTTCTGAGCAGCCTCTGAAAATTTGGGGGGGTTTCGTTAAGGGGGGGCCGAGAAAAAAGGGGGTCCCAAAACGCATTTTTCCCATTCATTTTTCCATAGGGCGGTTGGCCTCACTTTTAGCTCGAACGGCTGAATGGATTTGCACGAAACTTGGCAAAATTGTAGGGACTGTTAGCCCGATGTGCCTTTGCTAGGTCTCAATATATGTGCTCCAGTGGATTTTGAGAAATTAACATTTTAAAAAACAGATATATCTGTGACAGCGTCCCGGGTAGTGCTCCGGTTTGCGTACTTTTCGCGTAACGGAACTTTGCGAAGCGAAGCTGATTGGCTCTCTGGTGTCTGTCAACATTCTAAACAGTCCGGAATGGCCACCATCTTGTCTTTCTGTAGGATCGAGAGACAAGAGGAGGAGAAAAACGAAGGGGGAATTTAATGAAAGGGGGCAAGGTAGACCCCTCTTGACCCCCTAGGAATGATGTTGGGGTTATTAAAGGGTCCCGTGGGGCAAATAAAAAAAATAGATTTTTCGCGGTAGAAGCGCTTCCCGGTTCGTGAACCGGGTCGCGAACCGGTAGCGAAACGGGAATTCGCCATTTTGTGTTTCGTTTTAATTAAATTACAAGATGGAGGAAAAACAATGTGAGAAATGGGTATAAGGGGGTACGGGAGACGTATCCTGACCCCCTATGTTTTCTGAGGGTGGCTGAGGATGCTCATATATGTTGATACATGTCTTCCAGCGGCTGCGCGTGAGCGGATTTTTTTTTTGTTGCTGCGTGACGTCTGTTAACGTTCGATTCGAAGGAAATCAGGAAGTGTTGACTGCCATTTTGTCACTGCGAGTAAATATATTGTTAAAAATAATTGTTATAAATTAATCCGTATTGATAAACATTGTCTGCGCCATCTTGCCTTTTTTCCAATGCCACACTTTTGTCGTGCACGGCAGCCATTTTAGATGCCTTGACCAGACCCACTCTCTGCACGCCACCGATCCTCAGCATGGCTCCCCACCCTCGCAAGCATCTCCCCCACGCACTGGTCACCCCCGCTCTCTCTCTCATGCATGGGCCATAAACCTCCCCCCCATCTGCGCTGCTCTTCCCTGAGAATCACACCCTGTGCCCGCCCGACACCTCCCTTTCACCCTATTCACTACCGCACCCTCTGACACTCCTCTTCCTCTGTGTCTGATTGTCCAGGCCGGTCCCAGGCTATCACCTAGCCCTGCGAATGTAGTTTATGGCCACAACTGTAAAGAATCACCCCTCTTCAAAGGAGTTACAGTAGATCAAGGCCCCCACCCCATGAGATCCGTCACACCACACGCGTTCCTACTATCTGATAACGATCCTATATTGTGATTGGGGAGGGGATTCTTACTGTAAGGGTGTGTGGGACCGAGCCTGAAGCGGAAGATTCCAGGGATGCCTTTTTGTACATCAAAGTCTTCACAATTATGTGTCACATTAAAAATATATAGCACTCCAACAAAGTAGTAGGATTATAACACTTTAATAACTTATAAATATATACAACGCTCCAACAAAGTAAACACGTTAAAAAAAAATGTAAACAACTATTTACATGGGAGCCTGCTGCAACATCCATCTCAAAGCAACAATGGGCTGCTCTGGTCTGTCTTTTAGTTGGCAAAATCCGTCGGCCTGTGAGGTGGCGTCAGTAGCGGTCCGTTGTGCGAATAGGCCGAAGGCAGCACAACGTGCCGAGATCCGGACGGCACCCAGGTGGTGTCCAGTAAGTTGCTGCACTGGTCTGGCCATCCTACAATGTTGCGCCGAAAAACGGCATGGGGCGCCCCGGGGGGGGGGGGGGGGGAGCGGTGCGAACGGGCCTACCCCGCCTCCCCAGGTTGAGGCTCCTCTGCTGCAGTGGGGCGCCCCTTAGCGTTTCAGTCGCCATTCAGCTGTATTGCGCCCGCTCTCGCGGCACTGTGCCTCATCCGCCATTCAGCTGAGTTGCGCCCGCTCTTGTGGCTACAGCGTCTCGCCCACCATCCAGTTGAATTGCGCCCACTCTTGCGGTGCAGCGATAGGCGGCTGCCACAGAACTCTTAAAATGGCGGCCGGCTCTATGGATTTGGGCCTGGTCCATTAAAATGGCCCTGGGACACATTTGAACTCGGACATTTGCCTGCTAGGGCTTGGGCCCCATTCCCGAAAGCGTCCCCTCAGCCTTGAAAATTCTACAAAAGTCATCGAGCCCCCGACTCCCGCAGGCTTCCAGTGGGGAGCGGCTGCCATGATTGCTTGCGGAATGGCCACGACGGAGCCACGAGATGGTGGTGCTCTCATGCTGACGCAAGCTTCAGTCTGAAACATCCAGAAACACTGTAGACTACCAATTCGATGACTTCCGGTGGAGCCCCAACGTGACCCGGTAGGGAAGAACTTGCCCTCCCCTCTTTTGACTGATGGTTCTTTTTGCCTGTCCCCTCTGTTGTCATCTAACGGAACCTTTTTGGACTGCCGAGTGAGAAAAAAAAAGGTGGGGCTTTCATCATTTGGGGAAAAAAAATGTTTCAATCCAATGAAAAGTGTTATTTTTTGGTCATATGATCAATCCTTCCATCATTATTAAACCAAAAGTAAAATGAACCAATGAAAAGTTTTATAAACAAGTCACATGACCTGTTATGTGGCTTTGGGCTATAAAAAGCCTACAAAATCCGTTGGCCTGTGAGGCGGCGTCAGTAGCGGACCGATGTGCGAATAGGCCGAAGGCAGCACAACGCGCAGAGATCCGGATGGCACCGAGGTGGTGTCCAGCAAGTTGCTCTGGTGTGGCCATCCTACAATGCTGCGCCGAAAGACGGCGTGGGGTGCCCGGGGGGTGGGGGGGAGGCGGCGCGAACGGGCCTCTCCCGCCTCCCCAGGTGGAGGCACCTCATCTGCAGTGGGGCGCCCCTTGGCGTTTCACTCGCTATCCAGCTGAGTTCCGCCCGCTCTTGCGGCACAGTGCCTCACCCGCCATCCAGCTGAGTTCCGCCCGCTCTTGTGGCACAGTGCCTCACCCGCCATCCAGCTGAGTTGCGCCCGCTCTTGCGGCTACAGCGTCTCGCCCACCATCCAGCTGAATTGCACCCACTCTTGCGGTGCAGCGATAGGGGGCTTCAACAGGACTCTCAAAATGGCGGCCGGCTCTTTGGATTTGGGCCTGGTCCACTAAAATGGCCCTGGGACACCTTTGAACTCGGACGCTTGCCTGCTAGGGCATGGGCCCCATTCCCGAAAGCGTCCCCTCTTTTGATTGATTGTTCTTGTTGCCTATATCTTCTGTTGTCATTTAACGGAACCTTTTTGGACTGCCGAAAGGGGTTCTGGTCCGACCGCTGGTTGGTGGAGACATTTTGACTATATCCTGGACCTGCCCGGCCTCGCCCAAAATGGCGCCGGTATAAATGGGACTCGTAACTCCTTGTTGTGTACTGGTTGCCCAACCTTGATATCACGAGAAACGTATGCAGTTTTGAAGCACATGGCGGGCGGGGACGAGTACTGATTGAACATTTGGACATCCCTATTGATATTAAGTTCTGATGTGTTATTGATTACTGTACTATTGAAAGTTCGAATTAACGTCACCCATGGTACTTGCCCGCAAATGTATATCTAGATAATTTTATTGTCACTGGCCCTGTCGTACTTTAATTATAAAATGTACGTCCACCGATTTCGCAACTGTTAGACACCTTAGTTCTTGCAACCTAATGGCCTGCCCGTTACGTTCTTCTACAGTGTAAATGTCCCCTCATCATATACGATTACAGTTTGCTCCGTGGCCGGCCCACGTGGTTATAGGCCCGTATTTGTATACTGACATTTTCACAATAAAGGTTTTTAAAACAAAACATGGTAGTAGTACCTAGATTGGTAAAGTTTTGAATAATAGCCACTGTTTTCGAATCAGTAAAAGGCAAGTGAAATAAAGCAGTCCGATTACATGACAGTTAAAAGGTATAATACGCAGGAAAGCAGTAAAGATAAATGGTCAAGGGCTGTTGTGTTTTCCACTCCTGCAACATAAAGTGATCGATAAGAATCCGATATTCATGCCTATCAGCGACTAAGACAGCAGGTCGAGCCTCTTTTGTTCAACGTCTCCCTCATGGGACGAAGAAACGCCCTTTTTCTTAAAATTGGAATATTTTACTTGCAGGACATTTGTAAATTTCCCGGGAAAATACATTAGCCTGGAACAAAGTGAGAAAAAAAAAGGTGGGGCTTTCATCATTTTGGGAAAAAAAAATGTTCGAAAGCAATGAAAAGTGTTATTTTTAGGTCATATGACCAAGCCTTCCATCATTAGAAAAACAAAAGTAAAATGAACCAATGAAAAGTTTTATTAACAAGTCACATGACCTGTTATGCTTACGTTACGCGCTGCGCGCCGCACCCTGGATCGCTTCCGGGAAGCTGCGCCTCGCGCACCGGAGCACTTCCGGGTGCGCTAACGCGGCGCGTCATATGACGCATTACGCGACAACGCAGGTCCAGAATATAGTCAAAATGTCTCCACCAACCAGCGGTCGGAACACAACCCCTTTCAGCAGTCCAAAAAGTTCTGTTAAATGACAACAGAAGGGACAGGCAACAAGAACCATCAGTCAAAGAGGGGAGGGCAAGTTCTTCTCTACCGGGTCACGTTGGGGCTCCACCGGAACTGATCGAATTGGTAGTCTACAGTGTTTCTGGATGTTTCAGACTGAAGCTGGCGTCAGCATGAGAGCACCACCATCTCGTGGCTACGTCGTGGCCATTCCGCGAGCAATCATAGCAGTCGCTCCCCACCGGAAGTCTACGGGAGTCGGGGGTCCCGGTGACTGTTGTAGAATGTTCAAGGCTGAGGGGACTCTTTTGGGAATGGGGCCCATGCCCTAGCAGTCAAGCGTCCGAGTTCCACGGTTGCCCAGAGCCATCTTTAAAACACGAAAAGGTTTTTACCTACCACGTACTTGACATTTTAAAGCTTTTGATATTTGCTATTAAAAAACCATTGAAATTCACTGAAAAAACCATAGGTTATAGACCATATATAGTTAGGAATTAGCATTTACAAAACCTTGAAAATTCACTGAAAAAAACATGGGTTATAGACCATATATAGTTAGGAATTAGCATTTACAAAACCTTATTTTACTCACACAAAACCATTGAAATTTCATATATAGTTAGTTGCACTAACTATATATCGCGCACCCGCAATCCACTGCTGATCATGTCACATATTACATCATTCATGACATGATCAGTGACATCACTGATGACATCACTGATGACATCACTAATGACATCTCAAATGACATCACTGATGACATCACTGATGACATCTCATTTGACATTACTGATCACATCACTGATGACATCATTCATGTGATAATACGGTGAACCTCTTCAGACTCACTCATACAGTCAGTCATGCACCTACTAAATCCTTCATCCAGACACTTATACATCCACTCATTCTTCAATATGTAAGACATATTTTGATTTTTCAGAAACATACAGTCACTGGATGCTGTCATCAGTGATATATGAAATTTCAATGGTTTTGTGTGAGTAACATAAGGTTTTGTAAATGCTAATTCCTAACTATATTTGGTCTATAAGCCATGGTTTTTTCAGTGAATATATATATATATATATATATATATATATATATATATATATATATATATACATATATATTTTATGCTCCAAGTCTGCCCAAACAGTGAGAAGCACTCTGACACCGGCACTGGCTTCAAGCCCTTTATTGGTACAGGTACGATGAACCTGCTGATTCCTTGAGCAGCTGTACACCACATACGCCTGAAGTGTTTCGAAGATACAAACTTCTTTCTCAAAGGCTGGTGGTAGTTAAACAGGTAAGCACAGTCTGGGTCCTGACCACACCTAAATCCACCAAATTGCACATCACGTGATTGATAGCTCGGTATGAGGCAGCGCAGAGTGTTATGGGAGTGGAATTCCCAGATGGAAAATTGTTCCGTTTAAAAGTGACGAATGTACTGCCGGAAGATTGCAAGCCCATGAATGAGCCTCAGCAGGCAGGCGTACCTTTATCCTTGTGTCCGTGCCTCACGTAGCAGAACTGTAGAATTCCAGCTCCAGCGGCCCCCTGAGTTCGTGGGGTGGTGCTTCTCGATGGCAGAGCTGCCGCCAATATCTTATTCTCCAAGTCTGCCCAAACAGTGAGAAGCACTCTGACAACGGCACTGACTTCAAGCCCTTTATTGGTATAGGTACAATGAACCTGCGGATTCCTTGAGCAGCTGTACACCACTTACGCCTGACACGCTTCGAAGATACAAACTTCTTTCTCAAAGGCTGGTGGTAGTTAAACAGGTAAGCACAGTCTGGGTCCTGACCACACCTAAATCCACCAAATTGCACATCACGTGATTGATAGCTCGGTATGAGGCAGCGCAGAGTGTTATGGGAGTGGAAGTCCCAGCTGGAAAATTGTTCCGTTTAAAAGTGACAAATGTACTGCCGGAAGATTGAAAGCCCCTAAATGAGCCTCAGCAGGCAGGCGTACCTTTATCCTTGTGTCCATGCCCCATGTAGCAGAACTGTAGAATTCCCGCTCCAGCGGCTCCCCTGAGTTCGTGGGGTGGTGTTTTTCGACGGCAGAGCTTCCGTCAATATCTTATTCTCCAAGTCTGCCCAAACAGTGAGAAGCACTCTGACACCGGCACTGGCTTCAAGCCCTTTATTGGTACAGGTACAACACCGACAGGTAAGAAACTATTCGTTTTGCAGCGTGAATCATTCTGGATTCACTATGCTGGGCATATTCCGCGGTCTTGTGGTTGGGGTTGGGTCCGGATTCGTAGTCTTTTCTTTTTCTTTTTTTTTTTTTTTTTTCGTCGCCCAGGTGGGCGTCGGCGTCACCCTTCCTTGGGTGTATTTCCGGTGACGTCGGCATGCTTCCTGCGGAAGCTCCCACCCTTGGGCACCATCTTCAGATTCTTTTTTCCGTGGTCGGGTCTGGATCGTTCCCGTTGGGCTCCAGACATTTTTGGAGAAAGTACTAGGAAAAGATTGAAATTGGAGAAGATATCGAAAGAAGAAGACTACGAAAGACTTCGCCGAACACTGCCCGGCGAAAGGAAGGAGAAATCATCGAGGACTTCGACGATTGTCGACGTTCGCGCGGCCAGGGAGGCCTAAACACTCGATGATGGACAACACACCGTTCAAGTTCTGCCCTAACTGCCACCACAAGTTTGCGCAGAAAGACCAACACCCGGTTTGCAACCTTTGCTTACCGGTAGAACACAGAAGCGAGGACTGCAACGCCTGCTCCGTCTTCGCCCCGAAGACCCTTTGTGTGAGGAAGAGCCAGAGGGTAGCGCACGCCACCCTCCAAGGAAGAGCCCCGACGCCATCGCTGTACGAGCTGGGGATGTCCACGGAGGAAGAGGACAATGCTGCAGCCGAAGACGACAGCTACACGGTCGTAGAGACCGATTACACGAAGACATCTGATAAGGTAGGAGACTCATCGTTCCACAAGAGCATGAGAGACTCCGAGTCTCGAAAAAACGAAGGCAAGACCCCGAAAGCGCCGACGCAGAGACACCTGGCGTCCTCGGCTACCCACAGGCCCAGCGGATCCTCTGAGAAGGAGTCCCTGGCGCCGAGAGCTGTTGAGCAGCAGAAGCCGTCGAAGATCGTCCCCGAAAAGGGCCGATCAACGTCGAGGGAGAAAGACCCTAAAGCCTTGACGCCGTACAGAGACCCGAAACCCAGTTCGACGTCCAAGTCCTCGACGCCGAAACTCTCACAGCCGAGCCAGGCGCTGAAGAGAGTGGCCGAACAATCCGGCGTGGACAACGCGGCTGAGATGGAAAAGAAAAAACGGCGACTAGAAGCCGAAATGGAAAACATCTTGCAGCAGAAAAAGGATTTCGACGCCAAGATGAGAGCCTTCACGATTCCCCACAAGACCAAGCCACCCAACCGCTGAATAGAATTATGCCAAACTTGGCAAAATTGTAGGGACTGGTACGCAGATGTGCCTTTGCTATGGTTGGTGAAAATTGCTCCAGTGGTTTTTACGAAAATTAACTTCAAAAACACATATATATCTATAGGCGCTCTTCGAGTGTTCACAGGTACGCGTACCGGGGAGCGTACCCGGCGCGCTACGGGAGTGCGCGAGCGGAAAGCTGATTGGCTGTCGGGTGTCTGACATTCTAAACAGTCCGGGGAGTCCGCCATCTTGTGTCTCGGTAGAATCGAGACACAAGAGGTGAAAAAGAATGGGGGAAATAATTAAAAGGGGGCAGAGCAGACACCCCCTAGGTTTTCTGAGGGGGGCCTAGAAGGACCTTGAAGGGCTAAAAAACTTTCTTTTTTTTTAAATTTGCAGGGTAAACGCTGGCGGCGCTCCCCGGTACGCTCTCAGGTACGCGCACCCTGAGTGCACCACGGGGAAAAAAAGTGTAAAAAAATTGAGTAAAAAAATAATGTTGAGTGTTTAGAGGAAAGTGATGCATTGCTGGAGTGTGTCACAAAAATGATGCAACTCCAGCAATGCCATGTGAAAGCGCCTGCGTCAGTCTTATGGCTGCTGTTAAGCAGGTGCAAGATTTGGACGCAACAGCGTCATAAAAGTGACGCAGTGATATCTCTTAGATTTCACTGCGTCACCTCTATGACCCTTTCTTGCGTCAATACACCCCTTTTGCATACATTACACCTGACGTAGGTATAATGTGGCGCAGAGGTTTACAAAGTGACGCATCTACCTAGATGCGTCACTTTGTAAATATGACTCAATAAGGTGCATTTTTTACAGCACTGGTGCGTCACAAAAAGTGACGCACCAGTGGCGTAAAAGTGACGCATTGGCTCATAAATGAGGCCTTCAGTCTTCTACTCATGCGTCATATTTAATATATGACGCATTATGTCGCAAGTACTTACAGATATGTCAGTATTTCAGACGTATCTGTAAGCGCAAAAGTGATGCATTGCTGGAGTGTGTCACAAAAGTGACACAACTCCAGCAATGCATCCTTTCACATGGGGCAAGTCCCATGTGAAAGGGCCTGCATCAGTCTTACGCCTGCTGTGAGACAGGCGCAAGATTTTGACACAACGGCGTCCTAAAAGTGACGCAGTGAAATCTCATAGATTTCACTGCGTCACCTCTACGACCCTTCCTTGCGTCAATACACCCCTTTTGCATACATTACACCTGACGTAGGTATAATGTGGCGCAGGGGTTTACAAAGTGACGCATCTACCTAGATACGTCACTTTGTAAATATGACGCAATAAGGTGCATTTTTTACAGCACTGGTGCGTCACAAAAAATAACGCACCGGTGGCGTAAAAGTGACGCATGGCCTCATAAATGAGGCCTTCAGTCTTCTACTCATGCGTCATATTTAATATATGACGCATTATGTCGCAAGTACTTACAGATACGTCAGTATTTCAGACGTATCTGTAAGCGCAAAAGTGATGCATTGCTGGAGTGTGTCACAAAAGTGACACAACTCCAGCAATGCATCCTTTCACATGGGGCCAGGCCCATGTTAAAGGACCTGCATCGGAGTTATGCCTGCTGTGAGGCAGGTGCAAAAATGAGGCCTTCAGTCTTCTACTCTTATTTTTTCTTTCACTTTCTCTGTTTCTTCACTGCCTTACTTACCTGGTCTCACACTTACTTGTCTTTATCCAGTCTGTATCTCCACTCTTTACAAAACATCACTGCTCTTTTCTTACCCTTCCACACCCCGTTCCTTTACTACATTTTCTTCGCATATCCACATTCCCCATGTTCCCATGTTCACTCTCCTTCTCCTCACTCTCCTTCCCCACACTCACCTTCTTTCAGTCCCCCTACTTCACTTCCCTTCTCCTCTCGTCCCTTTCTGTGCTTTCTTACTCATTTTCCTCTCCTTTATCAATGCACTCCACTTCACTTACTCTTTTACATTTTTTTAAGAACACAGCTCTTTGATGAGAATTGGAGGTAGTTCCGAAAAGAACTTTTTTTTCTTATTTTTTCCTTTTTTAGAACAAAAACAAAAACAGGGAATGGGAAACTGCTCAACAGGAGCAAAAAAAAATAAATAATTTAGGGCTGGGAACGGCAGCGAAGGTTCTCCAATGCTCGAACCATGAGCAGAACACTTTGTTCCCCATAGCAAAGTAGCTGATCACAGTCTCTGCATTTAATAACGCCTTTATTAAAAGCAGGCTGAATGTTAGGAATCAGCTCTTGCGATCGCCCCCTCACTGAAGTAGTTGCTCCTCCGGTTGAAGTAGAGGCCCCATCACTGGGAACCTCTCGTGCCAGAGCCCTGACACTCTCCCGGGCAAAGTTCTGGGGGTGCCTCCTCTCGACATGGCGAATCATAGTGGAGTTTCCAAAAGAATATTTCTTGGTGGGGTCACCCCGTGACAGGACAGTGTGACAAATCCTGCACTCCACCTTTGGAGCATTTACTTTTTCCTGGTCATTTGGAATGGAAAAAAACTTCCATATGAAGTGTTCTTTTATTTTCGGCTGAGGAACCTCTTCATTAAGAAATCCATCTGAGTCATCTTCACTGCTGGATGGTCTGGCAGCCATGGTAATCCAAGATATTAATCCAACAAAGATCTGACAGCAGAAAGACAGGTCTTGCAGTCACAAAAGTGAAAAAAGAAGTGAAGGAAATGGGTGGGGATTTCATTCTTTGTAAAAAAAACTGTTAGCAACCAATGTAAAGAGTTATTTTAAGGTCACATGACTTGACGCGCTTACGCTGTGAGCACCGAAGTACTTCCGGGGGCGCTTATGCGGCGCGAACGTAGGTGCTTCCGGGGGCGCTTACGCGGCGCGAACGTAGGCGCTTCCGGGGCGCTCACGCGGCGCGCCTAAGTGATGTTTCGATAGCTTTACGGAAATGCAAAATCATTTTCATTTCGTAAATCAAAAATACTGCTTTTATAAGTATGGTACTAAATGTCTTGCATTATTATTTACTTTTCATACATATTTTTTTTTTTACGAACGCAGCGTCGGTGCGCTCTCGGGAGAGCTTACCGGTGCGCGCACCCTGAGCGCACCGGGAAAAAATGTAATAAAAAAAATATACATTTAACAAAAGTTTTTTTAAAAAAAATATATATAATTAATTGTTGTAAAAAACGGGCTAACAAAAAAAATAATCGTAGGTTACAAAGTAAATATACAAATGAATTAGCTTTTAAAAAAACTATTAAATTCACTGAAAAAACCATAGGTTTCACAAACGCTATAGTTAGGAATTCGCTTTTAAAAGACCTTTGAAATTCACTAAAAAAAACATAGGTTTCACAATCGTTATAGTTAGGAATTAGCTTTTAAAAAACCTTTGAAATTCACAGAAAAAACCATAGGTTTCACACTCGTTATAGCTAGGAATTAGCATTTAAAAAACCTTTGAAATTCACTGAAAAAACCATAGGTTTCACACCAGTTATAGTTAGCTGAACAGTTTACTCATACAAAACCATTGAAATTTCCACATTATAGTTAGTTGGACTCACTATAACTCGCGCGCCCGCAATCCACTGCTGATGATGTCACATATTACATCATTCATGACATGGTCAGTGACATCACTGATGACATCACTGATGACATCTCAAATGACATCACTGATGACATCACTGATGACATAATCCATGTGATAATACGATGCACCTCCTCACACTCTAATCTAACCTTTGATACACCCAGTGTTAAATACAAACTACTATTCATGAAATTATTGACACACCAATACCAGTAACTACATACGCACTCACTGATTCTTAGGTCTACACACACATCCACTCATTCACCCATACAATCACTCATACATACAGACACTCATCAATACAACACTATCATATCCACTCATACACCTATACAGACACTTACATGCTGACACTCATCCACAAAGTTACTCAAACACCTAGTAAGTTATGCAAAGAATCAATCACACTCCCATTTCCTCAACTACAAACTTGTACACACTAAACGTTACTTATTCAAACATATACTAACACATACTTACTCTCTTTTACAATCACTAATACAACTACACATTTATCCATACAGTCACTTATGCAATCACAGGCTCTGATGTTTAGTTATTTATATATGCCAACTCTCACATGCACTGTGTTTTAAATATGTACTTACATGGACATGTAGCACTGATATATCCATTCACTCAGCAACACACCCATGCACACAGTCAACCGCCCATACAGCTGTTTCTATATGCACTCTTGAACCCATATACCAAGTGAATCAACTGGTCACACATCTATGCACAGAGTCACACACCTCATAGCCACCCACACACATACTCACCCTCACATTAAAATACTTAGACAACCAATCAATAACCCATATAGCCACTCATACAGCTACTGATCAACACATGCAGCAGCTTACACAACAACAGACATACTGATGCACACATTCAGACAGTTTAGTCACTAACTAATGCATTCAGTAAGACACATTTAATCACTCACTCATACAGTCAGTCACGCACCTACTAAGCCCTTCATCCAGACACTCATACATACACTCATTCTTCAATATGTTAGACACATTTTAACTTTACAGGAACACACATTCACTGGATGATGTCATCAGTGATGTCATCAGTGATGTCACTGACCATGTCATGAATGATGTAATATGTGCTGTGAAAGCACGAAACGTGTCGGGCTTGGCTTTTGTACTTGGATGTTTGGCTCCTTTTTGCACCATGCCGCAACCTCTAACAATAAAGAAGGCAGATTACTCACCCGTGTGGGCCCCTTTCCATCTTTGGGCGGAATGTTGTTTGGATATATATATATATATATATATATATATATATATATATATATATATATATATATATATATATATATATATATATATTTTTTCCAACGTCGCTTAACACAGTTGTTTCACCCACAACAAAGAGACGATAGTGGACCCAGGTAATAGTGCCAATCCAAATTTTCTTTTATTTGAATTCGACCAGCCAGTCCGCCATGACGCGCTTCAACCCCTATCGGGTCTTGATCACATGACGAGTTGCCATAGCGGGGTAGGCGTTATAAAGTGTTCAACCAGGAAATCGTGGATAAACATAGAAAAGTTACTTTCCGACATAGTGCTTTAACTTGTGCAAAGTCGCAAAAACCATGATACAATAATAATTGTCAAAAGTGCATGAAACAATATTTAAATGTCAATTACAATTTTGTAGCAGCATTGTGGTATAGCAGCAACATTTGTCACTATAGTGTGCAAATACACAATTGGATAGCAGCAGCTGCAATATTGGAGCAACCTAACATTTTTTATATAGTGCAAACTTGCATATTTCATTGAAGCAGCATCCAAAAAACTACGCCAACATGATACTTACAAAATGTGCAAATAATTGCTTGATACATAGCAGCATCTTAGTTATTGGCAGCAAATATGATCCCCTGTTGTGCAAAGTGTGATATAGCAGCATAATTGAATAATAGCAGCAAAAGCCCAACCTTTCCTATAACGTGCATGATTGCAAAATTCATTAAAGTAGTTGTTAAAAAAAATACGGCAACATGATAATCACATAGTGTGCAAAATATGCTTAATAAATAACAGCACCATAGTTCCTAGCAGCAAACATGATCCCATGATGTCCAAAATATGGTTAACCCAACGCAGTAGCAATAAATAAATATAATTAGATATATAATAAATATATAAATATACAAATATATGCACACTAACGATATAAATAAACACCATCATTTTTGCAAATCAAATGTAATATCATATTACATTCCAGATCCTTCTGCTTGTGCGATGGGCTATGCTTGCATAATACTGCATGTTGCACAACTGATCAAATTAAAAGCATATGATATTAATACTCGATTTCAAACCCTACCCAATAATTTTCGTTACACGACCTCTGCTAAACTACAAATGGATATCATTCCTAAAAATCATGCATATTTGTTTGTTATAAATAATGAAGCCCCAGTGGGTATTTTTCCCAGTTGTATCATCGGTTCATATATGTTTCCACACATACCATCATGCACTGTAAAATATTATCATGTTGATGCCCACTAGAGGGCCGAGAATGGTTAAAGATCTGCACTTGCGGGGACTCACAATCAGTTTCTTTTTTGCCAGGGCTCATCTCAGAAGAAGTTCCAAGATGGAATGAAATGCGTCAGGATCGCCCAAAATTGCTCGAATAAATGCTTTGAAAGCAATGTGTTGCGTGTGCGGCTCATCGTTTCCTTGGAGGGGAAGAAAGTGTTGTAATTTGTAGCGCTTGGTCCTGCTGCAGAGCTACGCACCGCCAGTAAGTGCGCCGCCATTACCCAGCTTTGGACCACCTTTGTGACTAGTGAATACAAGAGTATCTCCAAACCTCCAGGCAGACCAATAATCGCAGCGTGTGGTGGCCCGTTGGAGAACCTCTCAAGGTACATTGACTATTTTTTGCAGTCATACATGAAGTCTTTAAAGTCATATGTACAAGATTCCAGTGACTTTCTGCGAAAATTGGAGGATGTAGAGTGGAGCCCAGACCTGCTGTTGGTAACGTTGGACGTCAGTTCATTATACACATGTATAAAGCACATAGATGGCCTGCATGCATGTGAGTACTACCTTAGCCGCAGGCCTATTGAACTGGCCCAACATACCAAAATGCTTTTAGAAATGTTAACATTCTGCCTCAATAATAACTTCTTCATTTTTAATGGACAAATGTACCAACAAGTTCAAGGTGTAGCAATGGGGGCCAGTTTCTCCCCTAGTTACGCGTGCCTGTTTATGGGGTGGTGGGAGGAACTGGTCCTCATGCGTAAATTTGAGAAATACTGCACCACTAATATCACTTGTTGGCTCAGGTTTATTGATGACTTATTTATTGTATGGCGTGGTTCCGAGGAAAGTGTTTTAAATTTCATACATGAAATCAATGAAAATGATCTTAATCTGCATTTTACCTCTGATGTAAGTAGGGAATCGGTGACATTTTTAGATTTACAGGTTTTTATATCCAATAATATCATTACCAGTACTCTTTTTAGAAAACCGACGGCAGGTAACACTCTTTTACATGCCACGAGTGCTCATCCCCAACATCTAATCAAATCGATACCTTACGGCGGGATGCTACGCATCCGCCGTATTTGTAGTAACCATGAAGACATGATTGTCAAGCAACAGGAAAGTTTTCAAAGATTTGTAGATAGGGGCTATACTGCTAAGATATTGAACACTGCGATAAAGAAATCCAGGGTTAAAGAAAGAGGTGACTTGTTGATTGAGAAAGTGAAACAATGTGACAAAACCAACGAAGTTAGACTTATTCTGACTTACTCCAAGCAAGAGAAAGAAATCAGGAGTATAGTCAGAAGAAACTGGCACTTTGTAAAAGATGATCCCATGATTGGCGATGTGATGCCCCCAAATCCATCCATTACTTTTCGTAAAAGTTTAAGTATGGGCTCCATCCTCTCAACAAACAGCCAAGAACACATAGGCAAGGAGCCATGGCGGCCCACTAGTAGGGGTTTCTATAAATGCCTGGCATGTAAGGCTTGCCAACATGGGGTCAACACCAGAAAATACACAACAGTAATCCCAAGAACTACAAGGGAAATAAAACAACATTTAACCTGTAGAACGGAATACTGCGTGTATGTACTGGAATGCGATTGCAAACTGAAATATATTGGCAGCAGCAAATTGCAAATTCACAAGCGTATTCTACAACATCTGCACGCCATTGTAAATAAGGATCAGAGCTATCCAGTGGCCAGACACTTTGAGGCATGTCACAACAGTAAGCCTCAGTGTCTCAAATACTTCGCCATAGAGTCCATCCCGCTTACCAAAAGAGGAGGCGATAGGGAAGCGTGTATGCGCAGACTTGAAACCAAATATATTTTGGAGTTTAACTCAAAGTGGCCGGGAGGTCTTAACACCACGGAGCTCCTCCACACATACTTATGAAGAAGTCCAAGAAACTCTGCCGCTCCCTTGAAAAGGCCTGGAAAAAAGACCCAACCACTAGCACCAAGGACGCCTTCAAAAACGCCACCCGCACACACCACCAACTAATCCGAAAGGCCAAGAAAACAGCATTCAAGGATCGACTTGACAACAACGCCCACAACAGCAAGGAACTTTTCAACATCGTCAAGGAATTTTCCAATCCCTCGGCCAACTCCAACGACATCACCCCCTCTCAAGCCCTCTGCGACTCCCTAGCCTCATTCTTCCACAACAAGATTGTAGACATCCACAACAGCTTTGACAACCAACCCGGAGACCAACCCGCCCAACCATATGCTGAACATTCTCCCCCCGTGAACACCCTTAACGACTGGAACCCAATCTCCACTGAGGACACCATCCGCCTGATGAACTCCATCCACTCAGGATCCCCCACAGACCCATGTCCTCACCACATCTTCAACAAAGCAGACTCCGTCATAGCACCGCACCTCCGAGACGTCATCAACTGCTCCTTCAACTCCGCAACCTTCCCTGAGAGCTGGAAACACGCTGAACTCACCGCCCTTCTGAAAAAACCCACAGCGGACCCCACCGAACTCAAAAATTACCGCCCCATCTCGCTCCTTCCATTCCCGGCAAAAGTAATCGAGAAAGCTGTCAACAGCCAGCTCGCCGCTTTCCTCGAAGCCAACAAATCCCTCGACTCCTCACAATCTGGCTTCCGAGCTAAACACAGCACTGAGACCGCCCTCATCGCAGCAACAGACGACATTCGAACTCTACTGGACAATGGAGACACAGTCGCCCTCATCCTCCTCGACCTCTCTGCAGCCTTCGACACAGTCTGCCACAGCACCCTTTTACAACGCCTCAGTAACATCGGAATACAAGGAAAAGCACTTGAATGGATCACCTCGTTCCTCTCCGGAAGAACCCAGAGAGTCCGCCTTCCACCATTCAAGTCCGAGGCCACTGAAGTCATCTGTGGCGTACCACAAGGATCCTCACTCAGCCCCACCCTCTTCAACGTATACATGAGCCCCCTCGCGACCATCGCCCGCCAACACAACCTCAACATCATCTCTTACGCGGATGACACTCAACTAATCCTTTCTCTCACCAATGACCCCAGCACCGCCAAAACTAACCTACACGAAGGAATGAAAGAAGTTGCCGAATGGATGAAACACAGCCGTCTGAAACTGAACTCAGATAAAACAGAAGTCCTCATATTAGGTACATCCCCCTCTGCATGGGACGACTCTTGGTGGCCGGAAGCCCTTGGAAAAGCACCCATCCCGACAGACCACGCACGGAACCTAGGCGTCATCCTGGATTCTTCACTCTCAATGAACAGACAAGTCAGCGCCGTATCCTCATCCTGCTTCAACATTCTTCGCATGCTCCAAAAAACTTTTCGCTGGATCCCCACCGAAACCAGGAAAACAGTCACCCATGCTCTGGTAACGAGCCGACTGGACTACGGAAACACCCTCTACGCAGGTACTACCGCTAAACTCCAGAAGAAACTCCAACGAATCCAAAACGCCTCAGCCAGAATCATATTAGACATCCCGCGCAACGAACACATCTCTGGTCACCTGAAAGACCTCCACTGGCTACCCGTCAATAAGAGAATCACTTTCCGACTGCTAACCCACGCACACAAATCACTCTACGACATCGGACCAGAATGCCTCAACTCACGACTGTCCTTCTACACCCCCTCCCGCCAACTACGTTCTTCCAGCCAAGCCCTCGCCACCGTACCTCGCATCAACAAGACCACCATGGGAGGCAGATCCTTCTCATACCTGGCTGCTAAAACATGGAACTCACTCCCTACTTACCTTCGCCTTACCCAGAACCACCTAGCATTCAGAAAGCAACTTAAAACGTGGTTATTTGACAAATAATCCTCCTCCCCTTCCTAAGCGCCTTGAAACCCTCTGGGTATGTAGTGCGCTATATACATTCTTTGACTTGACTTGACTTGACATGATCACTTCACGATAAGGTCACTTTTTAGCCATATAGTCTACACCATAATACAGCAATATATTGTATTATAAGAGGAGTTGGTCTGCACCTTGCACTTTGTTTACACATTTGTATTTAAATTGTAATGCATTATGTATAATTTATATATTGAGTGTACTGTTAAGGTGTATATATGTATATATATGAATTGATTGATTTTAGCCGTTGTTTTAAATATTAGGGTAGCTTGTTTTATCCTGATGTTTGATGTGATAGCTGATTTTAGTCATGTCACCGATTCCCTCTTTTTCATGGATTGTTTTTATGGTGTGATTTCTGCTATATGTGCTACATTGGTAATGTATGATTATATCTTGTCTTGAACACTGAAGTATAACTCTGTTTGAATAGAGTTTAGACTTTCCCTCCCCTAACTACCTCATTACAGTATAACCCTCCAGCACCAGCCACTTTATCTGTATTTGCACTTTGATTGCACAATGTCACTTTAAGGAAAAAATTATACATATATTTTTTCCAATCGAGTTTTCAATGGCTGGCACTATGTTCGTTATGAATTCATTTCTTCTCTTTTTTGTAAGGTCCACTTAGATTAAGTTATTTTCCTTTTTTGGATCTTTCTTTCTCTCCTATCATGCAATAGTAGTGATTATTATTATAATTTGGTATTATGATTTAATACACATTGGTGAGCACCAACTATGCACAAACATTTACTAATGGATCTGATGGACTAAATTGGTATATTTTTTTCTCATTACCAACCTGAAGAGTTAAAGAAAAGGCATTTATGCTGTTATTTATCCAAAAGTGCAAAACTGAAAATACTCTTCATATGAGAATTGAAGGTGCAAATGTATATATCTAATAATGTTTTATGCAATGTGAATACGGGATTAATTTATTATTTATACAGTTATTAATTCACTTTTGTATTGGCACTATGAGAAAGTACAGGCAAATGTATTTATACATATAGTATTTTGTTTATGTCCATCACTTTTACATGTGACTGCACGCTATCACTTTAAAAAGGGCAAAAGCAATCTGTATCGCCATGTGACCAAGGCCGCTGGGACGGCCAAAACGCGTCATGACTCTCTGGTTAATGGCTGAATAAATAGAATGCTGAGAAAAAGCTGGTCCTTGCCTCGTGTTTCTTGAAAGGAGCGCTGCTGCGAGGTATTTGCAGATATATATATATATATATATATATATATATATATATATATATATATATATATATATATATATATATATGTATATATATGTGAGGTACGTATAGTTCCCAGTGCAACACAGCGCAGTGCAGTAAGCCACACCGTCAGTCAGGAACAGGCAAGACCCAAACGTGGTGCAAATAGATTTATTTAGATGTTAGCCCAGCACCAATCCGCCATGACGCGTTTCGGCTAGAGATAGCCTTGATCACATGACAAACGTCACTGGGGATGACCACCCCTTTTAAAGTGCAATACGTGTCATCACATGTGATAGAAAGCGAAAACATACTCAACTTTCTAATATAATACAAAATAATTTGTACAATAACTGCATCAATGCATAAGTCGCACAAACTGCAATATCAACATTCATTTGATTTATATTATTGGGATTCATGGCATGGCCAATACACAAATAAATAAATAAACTTATTGATAGTGCAAAAAGTTAAAAGCCTATAAATAATTTTAAATAATTATATTGCCATTAAAACTGTCCCTCTGCAAATTATGTACTTGTCGGGAGAACTATTGTAGTGTAGTTCCTAGTTTCCCACTAGGGCCTGCGCATTGGAATAACATAAACAGTAGTATCGACGTGGAACTGCGGATATTCCAGGCCTCCACTGACTATGCTAAACTTAATTGGGTTGTGTTACCAACTAGCTCAGAGGTCACTGGAAACTTTCTTCTCTGCATAGGAAGTGATCAGCTTCCTTGGCACAGACAAGAAGGGATTCAGTTTTCCAACAACCGTGCAACATGACAACTTTGCTCCTCAGATCAAGAGTCAATCTCTAGGGTCGTGTGAAACAATAGACATAGATTTCACTCAGTCAGTCTAGTGCAGTTTACTTTCACGGTATGTAGAGAATAGAGAGACAGGCGTTTGTCAATAAAGGGTTAATATTTATTGAGCAGTCTAGCAGGCTGCAGCGACAGAGTGCTAGTTTTTACCAACACGGGGTCTTGCAGGATAGCAGGCTGCAGCGACAGAGTGCTAGTTTTTACCAACACAGGGTCTTGCAGGCAGCTGGCATCAGCAACAGGTTCTCGCTCATTGCTTAAGGCAACGTTGGTAATATTTATACCTGACAGGTGCCGGGTTTGACGCAAGTTTGCTGGACATAAGACGTCAATTAAAGATGTCACTAGGAAGTGATAGTTATCAGTTGCTCATTAGAGTTCCATTACTAATCAAAACATAGCAAGCGGGGATTTCCAGGTTTGCTAAGTTTTTATCTTGTTGAAGAACTCGGAGTGTTATCTAGGAATATCAGATAGTGACTGCTGCTCTGTCATTGCACTAATTGGTCACAAATGAAGTAGCAGAGAGTCATGCTGGAATGTGGCTCTGTTCGTGTGAGGCCAGAGATGACTTTTCAGAAAATCGCACTTGAACGGTTATGCCAATATAGGGAATAAATGGATTTATAGCCGAATAGGGGCATAAGGTCACAGTATCGATCAGGAACCTAGATTAACACGCAACACCCACTCCACGGGTAATGTCCATCAAAATTACTAAAACTAAGCAATTAGATGCATGTGTAACATTGCCCACCCCAAAATACATAAATGCATTCGAAATAGGCGTACTTGTAATACATGGAATTTAGGTACTGTACGTTTTTTTTTTAAAAGCATAGTAATCATTCAAAAATTATTGCATATGAAATCAATGAACGATTATGCATATAGAATTACACATGAAGTATCTCTGACAGAAGAAATGCGAGATAAATCATCACATAAAAATGCATTGTAATAACATGTGTGCTAGAGGCTGGTGTAATGTTGTTATGTCTCTAGATGTGATTAGAAATAGAAGTGTGAAGCTTCTGTTCTCTAAGAATAGTTTTTACGTTAAGCAAAGAATTGTTCGTGCCAAAAAAAGAAAAAGGGTCAATATTAGAAAAATTGTCCAATTCAAAGAAAAATAGATTTCCAAAGCTCCTGGCAGTTTTTGTTGATCAAAACTGAAGGCCGAATTCAGAGTTCATGGGAACGCTGTGTGTCGGAAAGCTTCTAAAAAGTTATTGTTTCTCTATGGGTGAGAACATCGTATCAGACAGGCTCTCAAAGAATTGGTCTACAAATTCAGGTGATAGTTCAACCAAATTAGATAGCGCTGTAACTTGGCAGGTGTGAGAATGATTGCTGTCATCGAAGGCAGGACCAGCAATGCTCACAGAACTTTGTACCTGGATGATGTTGCTTTTGTCACTCGCTCCACTGTTACCACTTGGCTGTAGTACAGGAGTCTCCACAAATGCCGTCATCAGGATTGGTAGCCGCTGGGGACAACACACTGCGTGAGCCGTTATTGGACTGAGCAAAGTATCGACGTCCATTGGTACTGCTGATGGAAGTGAAAGACAGATGTCCAACACGCATTCATCGCCGCAAAGCATACACCGTAGCACAGGTAAAATGCAATTTTGCCATATTGGTCTGAATGAAAGGAACCAGGTCATGTTTAGATCTCTCAGCCTGGCCAATCCGAGGACGTCAGTTATCCTGTCCCTGTAGCGCATTGCTAGGATTGTCTCTTCCATTCCCATGGGAGCTATGTCTGAGCCGAGGCTTGCCATAACGTAGCAGGATGGTCAAAAATAGAATCCCTGCGATGAGTCCCAAAAATAGTGGAATGCCGCCAAAGATGGAGTGCACAAAATTAGGAAAGATTCCCAAAATTGCCTGGAAGGGTGTTAGCAGTCCCGTAAAGACTGTCTTAAATATGCCTGGGATGCTTGTTGCACTAGACATGTTAAGGAGTTGGCTGCACATTTCTACGAAATGCACGGGGCAATTTGTTGATAAAAGGTCATGGACTTCAGTAGCCGTCCTTGCGACTAGAAGATCATACGTCTCTTTAGATGACGTTATAGGCACTGTTGTCTGTAAAAGCACAGATTTCACTTTGCTTAATGTATCAATTCGTATAGAATAGAGATTCAGACGAGGCCAGAGGGGAGTCACTCTGTCTGGAGGCCCGCTCGGGAACAATGCTTGCATACAGCATTTGACCATGGACGTAACTTGTACTAGATAACTTGTCCCTGGCGCGAGGCCACAACACCTGTGATCCGTTCTAAGAATGTAACTCCCGTTCGAAAGTTGCATAAAGAAGGGCTCTATCTGAGTTGCAGGTGTGACTAGCTGGTGGCATGAAAGGTTGTTTGAATTCCCATCACATGCTCCGTGTAAATTAATACCCTGACACAAAAGTATACCGCTTCGTGAGTGTTTACAGTTGTCACCACTAAGAAATACATTTTTGTCGCTGTCACTATAGCAAGAATGAGTGTATGGTAATTTCCATATGGATTTTACATATCCTTTACCCAATTGTTCATACTGGCCAGCAGGTATGTATTCAAGGCACTTTTTAAATCGGAAAGTTGTTATCGGAATTGTGATAATTCCGTGTATTATCCATTCAATGACAGGACTCTCTGACATTGTCAATGGTAATCTCTCGAGTCTTTCGATGCTCAGGATTGTATAGTCTGCTCCTTTCTGTGCCAAACTGATCTGTTTATCAGTAAGGTTAAAACTGGAAAATAATGACGTTGTGTTGATTAAACGCCAAGGCACATAGCCTGAACGAAGATTTTGCAGCGTCCAGCCTAGTTCTATAATAGAGCGTAATTGAGACTGGCCATGTTGTAACATTAGCAAATCTCTGTCTATCACATCAAAGGCAGAGGATACAATATTGTCCAAAGAATATATTCTGGAAGACAGAGTCGTTAACCCATTGTCTACCACAGAAAGTGATTTCTCCAAATTAATACGATCAATTTCTCGTATTTTTTCAGCAGTTTCAATTTGCTTTACTTTCCAAGCCTCGTTGTAAGCAGCATAGATGCTGGTCGCTATGAAACGCTTTTGACGCTGTTTGCGTAGTCCAAGAATGAAATCGCGCAAATCAGCACCATCTTTTAATAAAGACAAGTGTTGCTTAATTTCAGCCAGTGTGGATGTAGTTAGCCATTCTAGGCAGAGTTTCCCTACACTGTATGTTGTTATAATCCCTGGATGTTGTCTCTGGGAATATCTTGAGTCTAATCTGGTCATTTTTAAACCCTGTGTTTTATTCAGGAACCTATCTTGACAGCTATTTGTGTCTGTAGGCCAGATTAACCACTTTTTCCAATCAGGATGTGTTCTGTTGAAATGTAAAATTTGTGACACGCCTAACTCAATTTCTGCGGTTATATTTTCAGGTATTGGCTTTGGTATAGACGGTGTTTTAAGGTCTTTGTTCTTAGCTAGGCCAAGACAAGATGTTTGGTGTACTGTGTCATTTAAAAATAACATTTGTTCTGGTATCATGCAGGTTCTAAATAGTGCTTCTATGCCTTGCACCTGCCAATCTTTTGTACCCCAAATCGTTTTCGTTTCAATATTATTTTTCCAATAATCAAAACCAAATGTCATCATTTTGTCATAAAATGCTTCTGAATATATCAATTTAGAATTTGTCAGCATTGTTTTCATTCCTGTTTTCTCTAACAGTTTATAATAAAACGTTTCTGCATCACTGGTGTTAAACCCTGAGAAGTATTTGAATTTCTCAAAGAATGCTTTAGAACTGCTTTTAGGTGGTGTAGAACAATGTTCCCATTGGTTATACATAAAAACATTTCTAGGCTGTGCAGATTTATGCAAGTAATGATCCCCATAGTGGGTATAACAGAATAACTGCTCATAACTAGATGAACCTTGTAAATAATCATGATCTGTGAATCTAGCTGACATTACTAAATCAGACATCATGTCATTAATACTGTTAAAGTCCCAATCATCAGAGAATGTACTAGGAGTCACAAAGTCACTTAAGGAAACCTTCAGTTGATGAGGATACTTCAGGATTTCGACCGGACCATATATCTCATAGTCTGTTTTCTCCCATACTACCCCACCAGGTATTGGAATTGCTGTGACATTTACTGTTGACAGTTCTCTTTTCTTCACATGGGATGATCTGTGTGGTTTCAGGACTAGGTTGATGTTCTGACTTGCTGTGTCCATTCAATTGTAATGAACTTCCCTAAAATTAAAACTAAAATTAGGCATAGTAGGAGTATGAATACCCCTGAGATAATCCAATGCTCAATCAACGGTGAATCCAGATATAATTCTTTGATTTGTTGAAGGAGTCCTGTTGTATTTTCTTTAGAATATTTTTTTGTTTCTGGCATCACTTCGGGGTCGTTCAGATCTTCAGAGAAGTTGTCGAAGTTGATGAAATAACCAGAGGCAGTTCTGTCAATTGATGGGATTGTTCTTTCAATCTGTCTCTCGGTAGCACTTTCTGATGCTACATCATTGTAGACTGGTGTTGTTTCTTGACGAACTGTTTCAATCTGTGTTTCAAGAGGCACGAGTTCCATGGCATTATTGCATAGTCCTTCATTGTGCACTGCAGGCTGATCGAATGTGATTAGTCTTTCAGTTTGAACCTCTTGGATTGTTGCAAGTTTGGGTATTCTGTTGTTTCTTGGGAGTCCACTGGGCCTACTGTTGATTATAGGCCACATGCTTGTGGTTTTACCAGATCGATGGACACGACTCTGTTCTCCTTTTTACCAGCAAGGGGCGGTAGCACAACTGATCTTGTTCCGGTGACTGCCAAGACAGGTACTGCTTTTCTGTAAGAAGGCCCAAATTCCTTCTTAACCGCGATCTTTTCTCTGACTAGATCCCCAATCTTTGGAATCCAGACAGGCCTTGCTGGGGCTGTTGCGGGTGGTGCCTCGTCAGTGGTACTTGGCTGTTGCTTTAACTTTATGTTGCTTAATGATTTTCTTGTTTCATTCAGTTCCTGTAAAACAGCCAAACGGTCTTTTACATCAAAGTGCTTTGTTTCTTCTTGTACCACTGACATCTGACTATCGAGGTCCTGAACGTTCATTCTAATTCCGAACAATAGTTCGTATGGGCTGAAACCTTTTAGAGAATTTCTTGGCATGTTGTTAAGACTAGTCTGGACACTTATTAAATGTTTGACCCACCCAGCGCCTGAACCTAATACCTTCGCTGTTATAGATTGCTTTATGTCACAGTTTTTTCTTTCTGTCACACTATTCCCTTCGGGATGCGACGGACAAGAATACCGCAACCCAATTCCCATGCTGGCCATGGCCTCCTTATAAGCTCGAGAGCTGAAAGCAGGACCCTGGTCAGAATGGAACGTGGTAATTGCGTATGTGCCGATAAAGACTCGCAAATCTTTTATAACCGTTCTAGGCGTCAGCCGAGTGCTGGAGGACTCATTTTTTAAAAAGTGCTTTTCGTCTTAACTAATTAATAGGACGCAGGTTGGGGTGCAGGCAGCGTTACGCTCTCTCTGACTGGTAGCCGGTAGCAAGGTTCGCTACTGCGATCCCTATTTGCAGTTTTCACAGTTGTTTGCATATATTTGGTGTTCTACATTCATTCCCGGCCACCAGTATACTGATTGTAATTCAGTCAGAGAAACCTTAATTGTTTGGTGTCTCAGACCCAAACCCATATGTGCATCTGCTATTAAAAATATTCTCATGTTCGTGTTTGGAATTACTCTATCCCCCACTCCAGGGATTCGAGCAAACGGAACGGAGTTTGCATCGATTATGTATGCATAATTGAGTGGATAGTTTACGGGTAGTGCTGCACAGTCGCCTTTTACGGTCGTTTTTACTGCCAGCATGGTTTCCCCGTCTATGTATTTATCTGTACGCTTTTTTGTGGCTACGGAAGCCGGGTTAGTTGCTTCCGCGGTGGCTGTTTTAGCCAATGAATTCCCTGCAACGTGAACGCCATCACGTTGAAGACTCTGTGCGTGAATCACGTGAGTCTTTTGTAGTTCTTTACTTAAAAGAGCTACCTCGTTCCAGAGCTTTTTATGCTTTATTGTGGCACCTGTGTCATCTTTGTAGTTGTTTTCGATCCAACTCTGCAGTTTATTGTTGTAAGAGTTGACGCAAAAATGAGAATCGCACACTATAAGTGTGGGGAATTCGCGTTCTGCATTTTCGAGCGCCATCTTTAAACATCTGATTTCAGTTCTTTGAGCCGAACAGTACTTTACTGATTCAGTTTTTGTTATTTTCGGTTTGATTTTACCGCACAGCCAACGACATTTAATGATCGCACATGCTGCATCGTAGGATTTTCTCTCTACGTTGAAATGCTGTACAGAGCTATCTGTATAGATTATACAGGCATATAGTGGGAGAGGCAGAATTTCGATTGGCAGAGGATATTCTTCTTCATACTCTAAATCATTCAGTTCTTCGTATTGCGGGGCGAAATAGTATTTCACGTCTTCCGCTCCTAGAGAATCTATGCACTGTATCCATTTTGGATCCAGTGACACTGTAGGCAGGTTTACTGGGCTGAATAGCGCTTCGAAGGCGGATTCCGCTGTGAGGATGTTAATCCTTTTGCCGTGTGCTAGTTCTCGTTCATTTGCTAGTGCGATTTGCACTGCGTTCACAGTTCTTTCTGTGTGACTGAATGTTTTTTCTGCTTGTGTGTACAAGTGAGATTTAATTGAAATTGGTACCTTTTCTCCCTCATTAGAGGTTAGGTATGTGAATCCGCATCTTCCTGGGATGACTCGGATTACAAGATCGATCGTGTTGTCACGTGTATCTAATTTTGTTTTTGCTAACATGTCTGTTTGCAATGATCTCAAAATTTCTGTGTGTTTTTGAGTCCAATTGATTTGTTTTAAATCAGGTTTAATTAGTTCGTAGAGAGGTTTAACCCTTTCTGCGTAATTTAGGATGTAAGTTCTTCCGAAATTCAGAAAACCTAGTATTGATTGTAAATTCTTCAGCGTTTTTTGGAGCTTGGAGTACAGCGCACTTCTCTAAGAAGTTGTCCGCTAGGCTTTTCCCTTCACTTGATAATTCGTACCCTAAAAACAGTACTGTCAGATGGGCAATTCGGGACTTTTTAAAGTTCAATTTGTAACCCTCTGCTGCGAACCCAAGTATAATGGTGTTCACTCTCTTCAAGTGAGTATCCAAGTCGTCGTCTGTGAGATAGATATCATCTACGTAAGATAATGCTTCATCATCATAGATTTGTAGTAACTCTGTTACCCTAGCTGAGAATAGTCCTGGGCTGTTCTTGAACCCCTGTGGGAGTCGACAGAATTTTTTCTGCGACCCAAATGCGGAGAAAGCGGTCAAATATCTGCTTTCTGGTGCAATGTTTTGACAAAAGAAACCATTAGATATGTCTAATGTCGTTTTATATTTTTTCCTAACTATGTTATTCATTAGGGCTGCACTATGCGAGTTTTGTACTGCAAAGGTTTTGCAACATGTATTAAGGTGTCTGTAGTCCAAAACTAGACGATATGAATTGTCTGGCTTGGAGACAGGAAACAAAGGATTGTTCATTTGAGAGGTGCATGTTTCAATCACCCCCTGGTATTCAAGTTGATCTAAGATCTCCCTGACCTGTTTTTTAGCTTCTTGCTTTATGGGATACTGCCGTTGGGCAATTGGTTCACTTTTTAGCTGGATTTTGTGAGGCGGTGAGTCCTCATCCCATCCTACATGATTTTTATACAATGCAGGTGCCTGGGCTACTGCCCATTTCCTTGCATATGTGTATTTTTTGTGAATCGGTATGTGATTCGAGAAGGCAGGCATAATCACTTCTTCGCCACGAGGGCACTCCCTGACAAACTCCGGGGGCCAATCTTTTTCAGCTAACAGAATATCATAGCCTTTTGAGAGCTTATCCCAAAATAGACCCTTAATTTTCCTAGTCTTATCACCCTCTATACGCAATGTTATTTCGTATATTTTATGGGGCTCGCTAAGTCTGGCGTCGGCAGTTTCAACCTGAATGTATTCATTCGTGTCCACTGTCTCCAGATGACTCATCAAGTTCTTGCGCGCTATACTGATTTCTGCTGCACTGTCCAACATTGTCAATGCCCACTCCCCGTTTTTCAACTGTGTCCTCAGTATTCTCGGCATGGTTGATTACTCTAATACTGGCTACCTTCTTTTTAGGAAATTGAGATTTCTTATTTTGAGCAGGTTCCTTGTCTTTGGACTTGGTGTGCTCTCCTGGGTCTGACCGTCCTCTTCTTTCCGAATTCTGTGGAAAAGATCGAGAGGGACGTGTATCAATACTTTGATATCTATCAGGTTTTTTTATATTATCCCTATTTCTAAGGTTATATCTTTTCTCAGAGGGCTCCCGTTGGGGAGACTGGCGTTCTCGAGTCGGAGTTCTTTCCCTCCGTCGAGGAGACCTTCCTCTGGACTGGAAAACTTTTTCCTTGGGAGTGGATTGTTTATTTCCATCCCAGTTCTTTTTAGGAGTATTTAAATTATTTTTAATAAATAATTTTTCAGGATTTTCGAGCAGTTGGGGCTTAACTGGTTTTCCACCCAAGCTGTCTCTACCTAATTCTTCATAGCATTTTTCTATGATTTTTGCAAGCTCAACAGGATCTTTTATATCTGTTTCCCTCAACTTCTGGCGAATCGCCACAGATGCTGCTTCTCCCTTTACGTTGGCTAATAATATAGCCGTGACCTGCTTGAAGTCTTTCAGTAATTTCATACCCAGATTTAAAGCGGGCTCTGGACCGAATTCATTTTGAATCTGTTTTAGCACTTCTGGTATTACCGCCATAGACGGCACACCGTGTGTTTTTGTGTAAATGGAAGCAAAGACTGTACCCCAAGTGTCGCAGTCCTCCACGTGTGGTGCGATTCCCATAGGAAGGCAGATGGTCAAGATTCTGTGTTTCTCTATAGGGGTAGTATCAGGAAATACTGCCTCTATTTGAGTGATTTTCTGTGCTAACCAGAAAGGAATTTGTTCCCGTTTTACGGGTGTTTTACCAAGACATGACTGTATGTTCTGTGGTGTAATTTTATTTGTGTTCCCCTGATGAGGGGTTAGCTGTGGTGTATTAACAGCTGGCTGGATTGTAGCAATCCGCATTACATATTGGACTAATTGCCTATGTATTTTTATTAATGTGTTTAGCTGTGCTAACAGCTCTTCTCTTGACATTCTTGCAATGTCAGGATGTGGTGTGTAGCTGGCTAGAACCGGCCACGTTGCTCCTGGTCTCCCTAGAGGACCGAGCCTAGTTATGTGATTATTGTGTTTTAGGGCGCCATTAAACCAGAGCAGATGCTCTTGAAATTTAAGTGGGATTTCAATCTCCTCGAAAGGAGCGTACTCTCCCGGAGGTTCCTCTATTTTGTAATAGTGAAACTCTTGTGTTGCAGCGTTTGCCGCTGGAAAGTTTATCCATGAATAGAATACCTCTGTCTGCCGATACTCGTGAGCCTCTATCACGAAAATTACTGTACCACCCTGAGGTGTCAGTCCGTTTTCTATAAGTTTTAAAGTTATAGATTTTCTTAACTGGACCGGGATGATAATAGCATCCGGGTCTGTTTGTAGGAGACTCGTGTCTTCCTCCATTAGCTGGGATGCCAGTCTAACTGCTTCCCTTTCTTCTTCACTGTCTGTCATTTTAAAAAAAATGCAGGCTTTTCAGAGTAGGTCTCCAAGGAGACAAAGATTAGGTGCACAATATTTTGGAACACTGTATCCTTCAACGTTGAATATACCGGAGCTTTACATAGGAATCTCTTCCTACTAAGGTCGGGCGGATTTTAACCTTTCACCCACTCCAGACGTCTATTGGAGTTTTTACGGGAGAAAGGGGTCTGTGAAATATGCACGACTGAGTTACTCTACAAGTCTTGCGTTAGTTTATCGCCTTACCAAACGTTTGGGCGCCATGTAGTGTAGTTCCTAGTTTCCCACTAGGCCCTGCGCATTGGAATAACATAAACAGTAGTATCGACGTGGAACTGCGGATATTCCAGGCCTCCACTGACTATGCTAAACTTAATTGGGTTGTGTTACCAACTAGCTCAGAGGTCACTGGAAACTTTCTTCTCTGCATAGGAAGTGATCAGCTTCCTTGGCACAGACAAGAAGGGATTCAGTTTTCCAACAACCGTGCAACATGACAACTTTGCTCCTCAGATCAAGAGTCAATCTCTAGGGTCGTGTGAAACAATAGACATAGATTTCACTCAGTCAGTCTAGTGCAGTTTACTTTCACGGTATGTAGAGAATAGAGAGACGGGCGTTTGTCAATAAAGGGTTAATATTTATTGAGCAGTCTTTCTTCTCGTACAAGAGAAATGTATTGCCACAATTGCAATAACTGTTATTATAAAAAGTACGTACAGTAAGATAAGTATTGCGAAATAGAACTGTAAAAGCATTGATATGGTTTCTTAGCCATACAATGGTTTAAAAGTAATAAAACATATATACAGTCATATATACATTAGGCTAACATACTCAACTGGTGCTTCTAACTAAGCCTACCCCAGTGTGCCTGACCTAAGCCTAACACGTGAGAAAGGGAGTAAGTAAGTAGCTTAAGTTACGTTGGTTTTGCCAAGGTTTGTTTCAAGAATTCTCGTCTAAGGGTTTAGTCAACACCATACCTCTGAATAGAATGATGGAGGATTGGTATCTCCTTCAGGGGTCTCTCTCGATATCCCAGTCACCCGCGAGGGTAAACCGGAAGCGCCGGGACTGGATTTCTCTGCACGAGAAATGCAGCGGCTTCTCTTCAGCGCGTCGAGGAAGGAGGCGGGGGACAGCGTCCGCGGGCAGCTGGGCTGGATGTCTTCGCAGAGGACGGCTGTTTCAGCTCCTTAAGCGTACTGCACCATAGTTCGCGCTGTAGCGGCGATAATGGTAATCAGCAGCTTCACCACCACAGGATAGCAGGCTGCAGCGACAGAGTGCTAGTTTTTACCAACACGGGGTCTTGCAGGCAGCTGGCATCAGCAACAGGTTCTCGCTCATTGCTTAAGGCAACGTTGGTAATATTTATACCTGACAGGTGCCGGGTTTGACGCAAGTTTGCTGGACATAAGACGTCAATTAAAGATGTCACTAGGAAGTGATAGTTATCAGTTGCTCATTAGAGTTCCATTACTAATCAAAACATAGCAAGCGGGGATTTCCAGGTTTGCTAAGTTTTTATCTTGTTGAAGAACTCGGAGTGTTATCTAGGAATATCAGATAGTGACTGCTGCTCTGTCATTGCACTAATTGGTCGCAAAGGAAGTAGCAGAGAGTCATGCTGGAATGTGGCTCTGTTCGTGTGAGGCCAGAGATGACTTTTCAGAAAATCGCACTTGAACGGTTATGCCAATATAGGGAATAAATGGATTTATAGCCGAATAGGGGCATAAGGTCACAGTATCGATCAGGAACCTAGATTAACACGCAACACTATTTTCACCATTAATTATTAACAAGTACTGCAGTATACATAGTACATGCCACAAATCGTATTGTACTAGGGTATCAAGCAAACGGATAATTCAAGTAGAAATACTGCCCATGTGAGCTGCTACAAGATAAAAGTTTTTTAACCGCCTTTCAATCAGTTGTGCAACATAGCTTTTTCAGAACTGTCACATGACACGATGACAAAAGTGCTACCATAAAGTGAAAAATGTGCATAAAGTAATGTTAATTCATTCATTTTTCAGAAAGTTAACTTAAAAACATAGGTCAAACAATGTGAGGGTCCAGGGCTCATGTTAAATAGTAGCCTCAATACTTATTCCATCTTAGATTCAAAATACAGGACACATAAAATTAATTCAGGTTAAACTGGAAGACATTTGACAGTATGGGTATGAACATGTTATAGATGTGTGTAGCAATCCTCTCCCATATTGAGACCCTGAGGTGTCTTGGTGTCGAGGGAGATAATATAGCGGGTCTCCAGCTTTCTTAATTGGGCCTCCCTATCACCACCTCTCCTTTGTGGGGGGATGCAGTCTATAACAAAATAGCGCAACATTGAAGCATCTTTACCGTGCGCTAGTTCAAAATGCCTGGCTACTGGGTATGTAGGATCAGCATGTGCAATTGCACGAAGATGTTGTAATATACGCTTGTGGACCTGAGGTCGAGTGCTGCCTACATACCGAAGCCCGCATGGGCATTCTAAAACATAGATCGCAAACTCTGTTTTGCAATTTAGTTTATGTTGGATCTTGATTGGTGTGGGAGATAGAGGTGTAACTACCTCTGTTTTACTCACACCATGCTTACATGCTTTGCAGCTAGAACATCGTAAGAACCCTTTGCTGTCGTCTAACCAGGAGCCAGTTACGACTTCTGGGCTACTTGATACCAGACTATCTTTCATTGCTCTTGCTTTTCGGTATGTGATGCTGGGATATTTAGGCAAAGTGGTGCCTAGTATAGGATCCGTAGAAATTAAAGACCAATTGTTTCTGAATATTTTTTCAATTGATCTGTGCTGGTTACTATACCCAATGATCAATCTTGTTTCATTGTCGCACACACTAGCAGGGACAGTTGGCTGGCTATCACCCCCTAAGCCAAGGAGTTCTAACCTATTCGCCCTGTTGGCCCTAGTCATGGCATCATCTAAGATAGCTGGTTTGTAGCCACGCTGCAAAAAACGCTCCCTACACTGTAATTGTGCTGCACGGCACTGATTCTCACTGCTGCAAATTCGTCTGACACGCAGCATCTCCCCATAGGGGATGCTGCGAATTAAGTGGGCGGGATGATGGCTGTCCGCATGCAGCAGCGTGTTACCAGCCGTGGGCTTTCGGTACAACTTTGTTTGGAGGGTGCCTTCCTGAACATAGATTTCGACGTCAAGGAACACAACAGACTGGGAACTGATAGTACTGGTTAGTTGGATATTGATATTATTAACATTGAGTTTATCAATGAATTCTCTCACTTCTATCTCTGTCCCCTACCAAACAAAAAACAAATCATCTATATAACGAGACCAGAGTTTCACCTTTGTATCCATAGTGACAGAATGTTCTACCATCAGGACCTGCTCCTCCCAGAACCCCATGTGCAGACATGCGTAACTCGGAGAGAAGCAGGCCCCCATAGCTACTTCTCTGGTCTGTAAAAACAGCTGTTTTGCAAACAAAAACATATTGTTATCCAAACACATCGATATCATCTCTACCACCATTTTGGCATGTTCATTAAAGCATTCATCACTCTTCCCTAGGAAGTGTTTAATGGCTCTTAGTCCATCTTGATGGAATATGATGGTGTAGAGAGAAGTGACGTCCATAGACACCAGCATATAGGTGGGTTTCCATCTGAAATCGATGAGTTTTTTCAACAGGTCAGTTGTATCCAAGACAAACGAGGGCAAGCTTCTTACATGTTCTTGGAGGAAAAAGTCGATGTATTTGCTCACGTTTTCTAAAAGGCTGTTACATGCGGAGATAATAGGTCTGCCCGGTGGTTGTTCTTGGTTTTTGTGGACCTTGGGAATGAAGTATATTACTGGAGTTACAGGATGTTCATTTTTTAAAAACTTGTACTCCTCCATGGTCAACAGTCCTTTACTACGCCAGGCAGACAACTTCAAGTAAATACCATTCTTTGCTGTATTTGCATCTTGCAAAGTTATCCGCTTATAACAGTCTTTATCATTCAATTGCTTGTGAACTTCATCTAGATACATTTTCCTTGGCCACAAGACGACATTGCCCCCCTTGTCTGATTGCCTTATGACTAGTTGTTTGTTTGCTTTTAATTTCTTTACCAGCTTGTGATATTCACCATCTCTGTAGTTGTACCGTTTGGTAGAGTTTGCGATTTTAATTTGCAACTCCTTTAGTTGGAAGTTCACTCGCTCATGAAAAATGTCAATGTTGTCCTTGATCATCAGGGGACAATACTTTGATTTGGGTCTGAAAGGGGTCTGGCAAATCTTAGGAAGTGGTTCACCACCCAATGCAGTTTGAGTCTCCGTAGGAATTGTTCTTTCCTCTTCTTGAATGGCAAATAACTCCTGTGTTAATGCTGCTCCTAGATCAACAGGATCATTGGACCCCTGATCACCTGTGAGGTCTGAAATCGACTCTTGTATGCCCACGTTGTTACTGGGGGCATCCAAGGAACGTGTTGCAAAGTATTTGCGCAACTTCAGTTTACGTGTGTATTTGAACATGTCGATTCTAGTTGTGGCATAGTCAAAATTTCCTCTGGGACTGTAAGACAGACCCAAAGATAAAATTGAAGTTTCTTTAGGAGTTAACACAGTGTCCGATAAATTAATTACCGATTGTGAGCTGTTCTGGGAGATATTGGTTTCAATTACTGCTGTGGTTGAGGTGCCCGATTCTTGTTCCACCTGGATCGTGGTTTCCTGGGCCTGCCTCTTGTTGATGCGGCGTTTGTGGCATTTGCGCCTTTCTTCTCGCTTCCTGTTGGCGCGCCTGCGCTGGCAGCCGCTGTCCCAGATCGCAAAGTTGACTTGCGGTCTTGTTGTACCACCTCCATTTCTTCCCCCGGGGTATATTTGCGAAACCCCGACCGCAGTTGTCTTCTTGTATCATTATCGGACTCACTCTCTGGCTGAGAACTGTCACCCGAGACCGAGGACACTTCTACCTGTCCCGTAATAGTTGATGTGCTCTGTGTGGCGTGCGCGATATTCTCAGTGATATTACGTCGTTGCTTGATGGAGTCATACTTTTTCGCAAACGTAAATATCTGCCCATTTTCGTAGTCAAGTCTATCGCGTTGGAATTTATACGCCTTCCTTTTCTTGATGATATCCTCCTCACGTTTTAAACGTATATTCATCTCCTCTCTGTACTTGGTGATTTCCGGAGAGGGAGGAAGCTTATCAATCTCCGCATTTAGTTGTGTAATCTCATCCAACAGTTTCAGCCGGTCACTTTCAGCATATTGGATGAGTATGCTCATAAGGCGTTTAGAGTTGTCTAGGTTGCATTGCGCCCAGTCAGTCATCATTTGGGGGTCCGGTTTTTCATAGGACGGAGCGAGTAAAATGCGCAAGCCACGCGGTACCCGTCCCACCTCCAAATATCCTGTTAAAGAGGTGTGCTCCCACCACTTTGACTGTTCGCTTTTTTTGAGCGACAGTTAATTAGGAGGCCGGTTAGAGGGGGTCAGGGTGTGTGTCGTGCCTTGGGTCAGAAATGGGTATTTGCACTAGGTTGTTGTTAATAACTCATCTGTTGCGGAGAGTAGCTGATCTGTTAGGGTGTATATATATATATATATATATATATATATATATATATATAAATATATATATATATATATATCTTCCCAAAAGTGCCCTTGCAACAGAGACGCACTCCTCCAGCCGGTGATTTATCACAAAACCTTTTATTTCACAGACACAGGCATTTTCATTCCGATTATTTCCTCCTCCTGCCTGACGCGTTTCAGAGCATTCATGCTCTTTCTTCAGAGGCTTTTGGCTGCACACGATGTCTTAGGCTCCCACAGTTCCCTGCGTTTTCATCTTTTATTGGCCTCCGGTGTGCCTGCTTCAATGCATTACATTCTGATGCACGCCGGAACTTGTGGTTTGACTCACATTTATTTTTAAACCTCCAGTGGTTGTTGTGCAGTCCAAAACAACTCATGGATGCATCAGGCAGGAGGAGGAAATAATCGGAATGAAAATGTCTGTGTCTGTGAAATAAAAGGTTTTGTGATAAATCACCGGCTGGAGGAGTGCGTCTCTGTTGCAAGGGCACTTTTGGGAAGATATATATATATATATATATATATATATATATATATATATATATATATATATATATATATATATATATATATATATATATATATATATATATATATATATATATATATATATATATATATATATATATATATATATATATATATACACCCTAACAGATCAGCTACTCTCCGCAACAGATGAGTTATTAACAACAACCTAGTGCAAATACCCATTTCTGACCCAAGGCACGACACACACCCTGACCCCCTCTAACCGGCCTCCTAATTAACTGTTGCTCAGCAGTAAAACATGCCGCGGATGTCGCAATCTCATCCTGAGCCAAAAATCTGATTTAGCAATCCTGACAGAATCCTGGCTCAATGAATCCTCATCTCCCTATCTAGACATCTTAGTCCCTCCTAACTATAATATTGCAAGACTGGACAGGCAATCAAATAAAAAAGGGTGAGACATTGCCTGCATCTACAGCTCTAACCTCCTGGTAACTGAACTTCTAGTAGATCCCACAGTCTCCTGCGAATACCTCACACTCTTCATATTCAGCAACGCCACCCAACTGTGCAGACTGCACATCTTTTACCAGCCCCCAGGCATGAATGACGCCTTCACTGGCCACCTGATGGAAATCATCACAGCCAAGGTCTCCTCAAATTCTAAAGACATTTTTGTTGGCGACTTCAATCTGCAATAGAACGACCTCAAGGATCCCCAGGTCCACGCTAGCCGACCAAGCCCTTACATAAGCATGCACATTCCCAACACACTTGAAAGGCGCCACTCTAGACTGGATCATTGCTAAGGAAGCTGTGGTCAAGATCATCTCTATAGACCCATGCGACTTGTCTGACCAATATGCTATTACTTTCCTTTTGCCTGGCACCCACAAGACATGGGCACCCCAACCTGTGATTCCTAAATGTTGGATCAGAGACACTAAGAACCTTGATCCTGGAAAACTGGCTGCACGCTGCAAGACTGACCTTCCCCCCTCCATTATATCACAACGACCAACAACCTCGCAGAACACTATACTAAAACTATATCTAACATTCTGGATGATCTTGCTCTGCTCAAACTAAAAAGAACCAAAATCAAAGACAGAACCCCCTGGTTTAATGGATCCCTCAACAACGAAAGGAGAACCCTCAGGCAGGCAGAAATAATTTGGAGACAGCACCCGTCAGCCGCCCACTTAAAACTTCTCAGCCCAACCAGAAATGCCTACAATAAGAACATCCTCTACTCAAAAAAAGAATTCTTAAGATCAGAGCTGGGGGACAACAAGAACAGACCTTACAAGGTCTTCAAAATGGTCAAATACCAATCCAATAAACTGGTCAAAACCTCTAAAGAAACCCCTACAACTCGAATAACTTGCAAGGAATTTTGGTCCTTCTTCTCCGACAAAATTACAGCCCAAGGACACAAACTTAGATCTGCTACCTACTCCCAACCCCCTCCAGTATCGCCTCAGCTCTCTACGCAGCCTCCCCAGACACCACCCAAAAACCATGCACACTGGTCCATCTTCAAAGATTATTATGACCTCTCCATCTCAAAAATTCTAGCCTCCTTAAACCCAAACAACCACTTTAATGACCCACTCCCTCTAACTCCTTAGCTGCCGCCTCTCAATCTATAATTCCTAGTTGGAGGGCAATTATCAACGCCTCCCTCTGTCAGGAGTCGATACCTGACTCTAAAATCCGGTCAAGTCATCCCCATCTTAAAAATCCCACGCTGAATCCTGCCTCCCCAGACAACTTAAGACCTATATCCAACATCCCACTCCTGTACAAAGTTTTGGGGAAATGTGTACAAGAGCAATTGAGCCAACACATCCCCAACTTCCACCTACTTGACGACTTCCAATCTGGATTCAGGCAAGGGCACAGCACTGAAAGCACCATTCTCCCTATTGTGGATCAGGCCCTCCAAATCCTTGACCAAGGCAAAACCTGTCTCCTAATCCTCTTAGACCTATCCTCAACCTTCAATAAGGTCAACCGCTAAATACTCCTCGAACGCCTCAAACTTAGGATGGGACTGGATGGCCCTATTCTTGAATGGTTTAGGTCCTTCCTACAGAACCGCTCTCAGAGATTTCTAATCAATGGCAAACTGTCCGCTCCCTCTCCGTTCGGAGTCCCCCAAGGATAAACTTTGTACCCTACCCTCTTTAATCTTTACCTTGAACCGCTAGCAGAAGTACTACGCACGAGCAATATCTCCTACCACATGTATGCAGACGACACCCAGATCTACATCAGAATCTCTTCTCTTGTACAGGCCTTGAAGTCGACTGTCCAATGGTGCACATCTAACCAGCTCAAACTTAAATCACAAAAAACAGAATTTCTTCTAATCTCCACACCCACAAACAACCTCCACATTCAGGAATGGACCAAAGCGATCACTGCCTAAAACTGCACTCCGACCATAGTGGACTCTGCCAAATCCCTTGGAATAACCCTAGATTGCAGTTTAAATATGCAGCGCCACATCAACTCGATGGCCAAAACCACCAGATTTCACCTGAGCTATCAAAGAAAGCTGAAACCCTTCCTCGACGCTCCCGATCTCAAAATGGCAGTCTAGGCACTAGTCATCTCTAGACTTGAATATGGCTGCTCTACCATCTTGGGCCTCCCCAAGATCTCCCTGGCCACCCTAATGCTGCCACCAGACTCCTAACAGGCTCAAAGAAATTTTACCACATTTCACCACACATGAAAGCTCTTAACTGGCTTCCTTTCGAGGCCAGAATCCAGCTTAAACGTGCTTGTATCACTCACAAAGCAGTATACACTAATTCCCCTGCATCTCTTGCCCAGAAACTTGTGATATCAAGAGGAACCAGAAACTCCCGGTCCACCAGAGACCTCCTGCTCCAGCCTGCATGCTTGCAAAAGAAAAAAACGTACAATCTGGCTTTCTCAGGGGCTGCACCAAGAATATGGTACTCACGCCTGCCCGCCATCAGAAACATTCAGTCACTGGCACGCTATAAAAAGGAGGCCAAACCCTTTCTAATGGGCAAATTCCTTGCCTAAGTCCTGCACTATCGCAGTACCTAACCCTGCCTGCAGCACCTCCCAAATTTTAACTTCTCTTCCCATAGGCTGCGCATAATTGTAATTCTGGCTTAAAAATTTCCAAATCGCAAGTTGATAAATGCGCAAGTACTATGGTGCGGATAATTAACCTTCCAACCGCCCCCTTCGAAATGCGCTGATTTCTATTTGTCTTCCGTTAGCCACTTTACAGATATAGTTACGTGCGGACCTCTGAGCCCCTCTCGCTGGAACTGTGTCCATACAGTCCTCCTTCCACGCCTTAACAATGGCACACTCAAGTAAGCAGCTACCTTACTCACTTACACCGTCCTCCATTACGCGCCTGGTCCCCTCTGACCTTCGTGGCTCTCTTTCATTGTCTACAGCCCTGACCCTGCAAACACCTTTGATTAAGTCCCAGAATTAGTTTGGACCTACACGCCACGGTACTACATCCAGTCGAAAGTAGTCCTGTATCTGCGCCTTCACTCAGGCTCCATCAGTAAGTACTCACTCCCCGTGAAAAACTTCTGACATAACTTCTCCAAGCTGGCCTACCTTGACCCTTTTGGCTCCTTTCAGATTGGAACAGCCTTACTCACGCAAGCTGCACCTCCTGAATTCGTGTTGAAACTACATTTACGACCTCTCTTTGATCAGTACTGCCGTTACAAGAATGAGAGAGTAAGTCTGCCAGTACTTATGCAAAACTCTGATTTCGCTTGTTACTGCGACCTCCCTTAAAGCACTTGGCGCCCCGCGCGCACCACCCCACAATGATCGTTCATTGATTGTCCACTGCGTACCTCAAGCAGCCTTGGAGGTTTCGCGCTATACACTGGGAGCACCCAATTACTATAAATAGTCCAAACGTACGGTGCCTATCGTAACAATACATTGTTTCCCCTTTAGTTTCAGACTGCTCACTATACATCCTGAAGATGATCTTAAGTCCTTAAGATCGAAACACCGTCAACCCCTGCAACAGGAACTCCCTCCATTGTATAAATTCACGTGGAGTTCCAATGTGTGTTGTCAATGCGATGTTATGTTTTTAATGCATTATCAGCTTGTCACATCACGCCCACTTTTCACTTTGTGTGAGCACCTGAAATACTATTTAAAGTACTAAGTTCAAACTTGTGTACAATAAATTGTCTATTTTACACTACAATGTTCCCCTACTCTTATTTCCCAGTATGATTAATTGCCCAGTTTAATCTTGAATCTCAGTGTCCCCCTTGGGGATCAACCTTTTGCCCTGGACCCACTGTGGCCAATATTGAACCATTGTCTTTTCTTAAACATAAGTCCTGCACTGCACTCATCTCAGCGACTTGTTCTATACCTTACTACTGCCACACCTTGGATTCACCGGATTGTATCCAACCGACACCTCCGGGCATCCCTCCCTTAGACTCTTGGACCTCTTGCAAAATGTATATATTTGTTGTCTTGTCCCAAATGTTCCACCCCTTACTAAGTTCTTTTGTATACAAGTTTTAATCTTGTAAAGTGCTCTGATACCCTAAACGGTCAAGTTTGTGCTCAATAAAACACACAAATAAATAAAATAAATAAAATAACTATATATATTGAATCCTAATGATCCTCTTGTGTTATTGAATTTTTCCATTTTAATCCTCTTTTTGTATTAATTTCTACCATTATTTTCTTTGGCCACAATGGATCCCCATCACACTAGACTCCAATGCATGGTAGTTTTCCCCATGGATGGTTTCACACTCAGGTAAGTCTTAATCATTGTACAGTATGTACAGTTTTATGTAGCAGCTTATTAGCTAGACATCTTGCCAAATTAACCAACGTGCAAAACTATTCCCTAATAACAGGTTGTGCTTCCCTATTGTTCAGTGAGGATCTAACTCTCCCTCCCAATCTAGTCACATTTCTTGCACTCTATGAGGACTTTGTCTGACTTTTAATAAATTCCAAACATATCCTCTACTATAGGGCAACATAGGGAATTATATCAGTGAGTAGTTGAACGAGCATTAATTTCACATTTGTGTCCCCTTTTAGATTGACCATGCCATAACTTGGCCTTCTCTGATTTTTAAAATATATTTAGGGCAAAGACTGATACACAAATCCCTTGTCAATGTGAGACCCAAGGACCTTTCCCAGCTAGGTTGAAATGTCAATATTTTTATCAGGTTTGGATCCCTAAAATAATTATTCACAGAGCACAAATATTCTGATTCTGGTTACTATTTTCTGTTTAAAGAGATCCAGTATTTACACTCTATGTATATAGATTAAATATATGTACGGTGTACATATAATCACTATGCAAGGAACACTATGTACAGTCAAAATGTATCCACTTATTGGAATACTCAATATATGTGAATACATAGGATTTTGGAGTTGAGTATACAATATCTAGACTTACATCCCCGTTGATATTTTCTTTGAATTTTTTTGTCCAATATTGTGTCCTATCTATATTCTGGTGTCAATATACAGGCTGCACACACTACATATCATTACTGTTGTATGTACCATCACTATCATATGTACTGTTAATATTGTTGTTAATATTGTATTGTGCCACCCTTCTGTTCAAAATTTTAAAACTGCTACTACATTTAAAAAAAGTAATTTATGAGAAAATTAAGCCATATAGCGGAGTTGTCACATGGCAGGATCACATAAAACTCCGTAAGTGGAATATGGAGACCATCTACCTCTTCATGTCTGGTAGGGGTTAGGATGCTGTGATATGGAGTCAGCCGTGAATAAGGTCTTTTGTATACAAGTTGTAATCTTGTAAAGTGCTCTGATACCCTAAACGGTCAAGTTTGCGCTCAATAAAACACACAAATAAATAAAATAAATAAAATTACTATATATATTGAATCCTAATGATCCTCTTGTGTTATTGAATTTTTCCATTTTAATCCTCTTTTTGTATTAATTTCTACCATTATTTTCTTTGGCCACAATGGATCCCCATCACACTAGACTCCAATGCATGGTAGTTTTTCCCATGGATGGTTTCACACTCAGGTAAGTCTTAATCATTGTACATTATGTACAGTTTTATGTAGCAGCTTATTAGCTAGACATCTTGCCAAATTAACCAACGTGCAAAACTATTCCCTAATAACAGGTTGTGCTTCTCTATTGTTCAGTGAGGATCTAACTCTCCCTCCCAATCTAGTCACAATTCTTGCACTCTATGAGGACTTTGTTTGACTTTTAATGAATTCCAAACATATCCTCTACTATAGGGCAACATAGGGAATTATATCAGTGAGTAGTTGAACGAGCATTAATTTCACATTTGTGTCCCCTTTTAGATTGACCATGCCATAACTTGGCCTTCTCTGATTTTTAAAATATATTTAGGGCAAAGACTGATACACAAATCCTTGTCAATGTGAGACCCAAGGACCCTTCCCAGCTAGGTTGAAATGTCAATATTTTTATCAGGTTTGGATCCCTAAAATAATTATTCACAGAGCACAAATATTCTGATTCTGGTTACTATTTTCTGTTTAAAGAGATCCAGCATTTACCCTCTGTGTATATAGATTAAATATATGTACGGTGTACATATAATCACTATGCAAGTAACACTATGTACAGTCAAAATGTATCCACTTATTGGAATACTCAATATATGTGAATACATAGGATTTTGTAGTTGAGTATACAATATCTAGACTTACATCCCCGTTGATATTTTCTTTGAATTTTTTTGTCCAATATTGTGTCCTATCTATATTCTGGTGTCAATATACAGGCTGCACACACTACATATCATTACTGTTGTATGTACCATCACTATCATATGTACTGTTAATATTGTTGTTAATATTGTATTGTGCCACCCTTCTGCTCAAAATTTTAAAACTGCTACTACATTTAAAAAAAGTAATTTGTGAGAAAATTAAGCCATATAGCGGAGTTGTCACATGGCAGGATCACATAAAACTCCGTAAGTGGAATATGGAGGCCATCTACCACTTCATGTCTGGTAGGGGTTAGGATGCTGTGATATGGAGTCAGCCATGAATAAGGTCTTCCAGTAGCGAAGGAATCCCTCCACACTACGATCTTGGAGAAAACTATACAAAACATCTGTAAAAAGATTGAGTTTTGTGTCACGAATAAATTAAGGATTCATCTAAATACATTACTACGAAGACATCAAAGTGCTCACATAGCAAACAGCTCCATACAGTGTTAATATGCCCCTTGGACTTTGCACAACCCCAACAACATTACCAGGGATTCCTATACTACATGCATAGTATACAAGCCTTGGCAAAGCCAATCGGTTCCCCTTTGCCAATGTTGAGATGTTGACGCAATTGCATTTGCCAGTGCTTGACCTGCTGCAAGTATTACTTTTAAGATGGCTGTTGCGTTATGTGATTCATTGTGCATTGCATTTTCATATGTTTTGCAGCAACCCCACAACAAAAGTTGTTTGTCACAATGTGACAGCTATCTTAAAATTATAGAAAATATTGGGGCAGATTTACAAGCCCCTATTGGAACAGGAACATCACTTTTTTTAATTTGTTTTTATTGATGCAATAACATTTCAGAGTAACACAGTAATCAATACACCATCTTTGTATAATACATCATTACTCCTTATACATATGAGACGAAATACTGTATTTTTGTAATATCTATCGTACTTTTCATTGCACACTTATAACAACCCCTCAACCCCCCTCCCTCCCCAGCACTCGTGGTATAATCATAATTGAATAGTTTCAGGTAATGTCTTGCGTGTAAAGTCTCATATATTCAAATTAGCATAAATGTCTCAATTTTCAACCTCCTTACATTCATAGCGTATGTGTATCGTGGTACATAGTAAAAGATTCTGCATCCTGCTTCGTGTAGGGTTCATGAGTGTAACATGTTCCGTGTACTTAATAGAGACACTAGGCTGCAATCTCATGATGCCATGGACAGACACCTAGAAGCACTATCTGGCCTCAGTCGGTGTGGGTCGAGGATTGGGTTTCGAACTCTCCCGGTATTGAGTGCCAGTCTAGGGAGATGCGTGTCTTTCTAAGACCTCTGCATTCCTCCCTTTGTAACTCTGCACCCTCTGCCTTACCCCATCGCAGCACCTCTCCGCGCCAGGTCTCAATGTCAGGTGGCCTAGCCGATTTCCATTTCATCGCTATTGCCCTTTTCGCCAGTAACATAGCCAAATCTGCGAATCTTGTGGCAACACTCTTTTTCTTTTCTGTGTGTCCTATACCCAGAACTCCATATAACAAGGAGGTGTATGGCCTGCCCGGCGCCACCGTCGCTAGTATCTCCTGAACCTCCCCACAGTATTGACCAAGCTTGGGGCAGTCCCAGAACATATGTATTAGGCCTGCATCATCGAGGCCACACCTAGTGCAATTATTTGCCGAGTCCGGGAACATTGCGTGTATTCGGTGTGGAGTTAGGTATGCTCTGTGGACTATCATTAATTGAATATACTTAAATTTAGGGTTCCGTGCCACTTTTTTGGGGTACTTTAACACTCTTTCCCACTCTTTGTCTCTGAGGGCCCTGCCTGCATCCGCCTCCCAATGGGACCGGAGGGGCTGTAAGGAGACTGCCCTGCCTAGTCTTATCCCACTCGTTAGCCATTTCGTCAGGTGACTGCCTGTCCCCATTGGATATTGCATCGTAAGTAATGTGTTCGTGACTGGTTCCGTTCCGGTTCTCGCCCAATGCGTGGTGATATAATGCTTTATCTGCACGTGTATTAGAAAGAGGTCCCTTGGGGTGTGGTGCAGATAGTGAAGTCCGTATATGTCAGTAGATTCCCGGCAGAGAAAAAATCTCCGACCTGCATCACTCCTGCATCGTGCCATGACTTCAGCCTACGTTCTGTGAGTGTACCTGTTCCCAGCGGCATTCCCAGTAGTGGTATTGTGGGTGCATACGTGGAGGTTTTGTCCGTATATTTCACAGCCGCTTTCCAGTGCTTAAGTGCTAGTCTGCGTAAAGGCGGGGTAGTGTCCGGTATTTTGGCGCATGGGAGAAGTAAACTGTGTATGGTTCCTCTAGCTCTATCAGTGTCAGACATTTCCATTTCATGTAGGTTACGTCCCGCTAACCAATAGGCCAGCCATTGTAATTGGCATGCATAGCTATAAGCAATCAGCTCTTGAACTCCCATACCTCCCCCGTCTGTTGGCAGCTGTAGTTTTGCCAGACTGATACGTCGCCTGCCTGTGCCCCACACTAGTTCCGTCAAAACCGTATTTAGAGCCTTAAAAAAAGGAGTGGGTATCAGTATTGGCATGTTAGTGAAGTAATATATAAGCCCGGGCAACACCACCATTTTCGAGATCGTAACTCTACCCACCACTGAGAGCGGTAATGAGGTCCAGAAACGAACTTGCGTTCGCAGTGCAGTAAGGGCCTTCCCCAATTACCCTCTAACAGGTCCTGTGGTCGTCTATAAATCTGAATACCCAGATATTTAAATGTCTCGGGTGCAATCTGGAAGTTGTGTGGTGTAAACTGCAAGCGAGCGTCTACAAGGGGCCTGTGGAAATAGTATCCATAGGATTTATTGTCATTGATTGTGAGGCTCGAGAGTTCCCGGAAATCACTGAATAATTCCGGCAGTGGCGTTAGGGAGTCCGACACATCTTTAAGAAACAATAATATATGATCTGCATATGCAGAGATGGCATGGTGAGTGTTAAGACTGGTTATACCTCTATGGATCGCTATAGTCCGTGCCTTCATTAGTAAAGGTTCTAATGCGATGATAAAGAGCAGGGGAGACAGTGGGCAGCCCTGCCTGGTGCCTCTCGCAATTGCGAACTGCTCTGAGACACATGCGTTGGTTCTGACTCGCGCTGTAGGGCAGTGAAAGAGCAACCCCACCCATGCTATATACTCCCCAGGAATACCAAATTTAGACAGCACTGCAAACATGTAATCCCATCTCAACGAGTCGAAGGCTTGCCTACGGTCTAGGGAGATACACCCTTCATTTTCTCCCTCCCTCCCATGCGGTATCATCAGTTGACTCAGTCTCCGTAAGTTCAGCGCGGTGATCCTCCAAGGAACAAATGCAGTTTGGTCCGGATGAATGATATCCGCGATACAGCGGGATAGTCTCGTTGCCAGCAATTTACTGAGGATCTTATAACCCATATTCAGTAAGGATAATGGCCTATAATTCTCCAGTTGTAGGGCATCTCTACCCGGCTACTATTATTGCCTGCAGCGTCGAGTCTGGTAACGCACCACCTGCCAGTGCCTCACGGCATAGTATTTGCAATCTTGGGGCCAGTGTATCTATGAACGTCAATTATAATTCGGCCGGTAGACCGTCTGATCTGGGGGCTTTGTTTCGTGGCATTGCCTTAATGGGCTGTCTGATTTCCGGTAATGTTATGGGTTTCGAGAGCTCAGTTCGTTGTGTCGGTGTTAATTGTGGGAGTTGCAGATCTAAAAGAAAGTTGTCCAAGTCTTGGGCATTAAGTGGAGCATGTGGGCCATATAACTCAGTGTAGTAAGACCTGAACGTATTATTAATATCTATTTGGGGACATATGATCCTCCCGCTTTGATCTTTTACTTCTGTGATGGGGCTACTCTCTGAGGCATTCTGCGTTAAACGCGCCAGTAGGGGGCCCGCTCTATCTGTCTATGTGTGCTGCCTATATGTGTACTCTTTATAATCTATCAACCGCAGCTCCTACAACAGCTCTGAGTGTTGGATGTGTGCCTCTTGTAGCTGTGTGAGGTTACCATCAGTTAGCGCAGCTTCGTTCTCCAGCAGTGCTAGCCCTCCCTCCACTTTCTTGAGTTTATCTACCAGTGCCCGCTTGACACCCACTTTTGTGCCCATCGCTACCCCGCGTATCGTCACCTTGAACGCGTCCCATTCAATTTGTCTAGTGCTGGCTGTGTTCTCGTTATCTGTAAAGTAGTGAGCGATGGCATCTAGCAGAGTGGAGCGGAAGACCGAGTCCTCCAATAGGCCTGGCGATAAACGCCACGTTGGTATCGGGGTAGGGATCCTCCCCCATTGTAATGTTAGTTCCACAGGGTTGTGGTCTGACAAAGTCTTGCCCATATGCATTACTGTCGTTATGGACCCGGTCAGTGTTCGCGAACAGAAAATGTGGTCAATCCTAGTGTGTAGTTTGTGCAGCGGGGAGTAAAATGTGTATTCTCTATTGGTTGTGTACTGTACCCGCCAGGAGTCCACAAGGCCCCACTCATCGGCCCATGACGCTAGCGCTTCAGCTTGTCTTCTACTTTCCGTGGCATGCAGTGGGGGGTGTGATCTATCCAATGTAATATCTAACACCACATTACAGTCGCCCCCTATCACCCAGTACCGGGCCACCCACCCTGACAGCACTCCACTGAGCTCCCGAAAAAATCTGGCTTGCTCTGTGTTAGGCACGTAAATACAACCAAGCACTACGCATATACCATCTAGTATCCCTCGTCGTAGTACAAATCTCCCTTCCTTGTCTATCTTCTGCTCTAGAATTTTGAAAGGGGTGTTATTCCTTATCCCAACGGCTGCCCCTCTGAAGAACGCCGAATATTCTGTGGCGAATAACTGGCCTTTCCACTTCCGCCTCAGTTTAGCCCCCTCTTTCCTATTTAAGTGGGTTTCTTGTAAATATGCTATAGACACCTGACGTCTATTAAGTTGTGCCAGAATCCTATGTCGTTTGTGTATTGAGCCCAACCCTCTCACATTCCAGGTGCAGATTGTGTAATTATTAGAAGGCGACATGGTACAGAGCTTCCCCTGGCCTGGACATCACCCAAGTTCTCAAGACATTTGGCATTGTATACATTAGTGTGAGTGCTTCAACTGTACTGAACTTCCCAACTATAAGGTCCTTCTTACTAAACTGTGAGGGACCAAACCATAGTACCTAACTGGGATATAGACTAATCGTATTGGTGCCTTCGCCTGGGGGGGGGTGTGCCTAGCCGATAACCTACTGTAAGTTTCCACTCAAAGTCTCTCCTCCTAAACACCCCATCACTGATAAGTTACTTGGCTCCCGGTCTCGGCGGCCTGGGCGGTACTCTGTGGGCTCTTTCCACGCTGTACATTGGGGTCAGTTCCTCTGTGTCCATGATCGTCCTTAGCCAATCCTCCACAAATCTAGTAGGATTGGTCCCTTCGCTTTGCTCTGGCACACCTAAAATAAGTATATTGTTGCGACGGGAGCGCCCTTCCGCGTTTCGTGGAGTGCTTAGTCTGCTGAGGTTTCAGATCATCCAGTGCTAACTTATGTTCAGCCACTTTATCTGATAGCTTTTTGTGGTCGTTCTTCAACAAGGGGAGACTCGTTGACATCGAGTCCATTCTTGCTTCGAGTGCTTCCCTGGAGGCCCTGATTTCCGTGAGGATAAGGTCCAGTTTGGCATCCTGCGCCTCCAGACCCGTCGGCGGGATGATGTCTTCAGTGGACGACGCCAGGGGGTCTTACGAGCCAGAGGAGGGAACCATCGTGCGTGGCGCCGGGTCAGTCCGGCGGAGGCTGTTTCTCACCATTGTGGTGCCTGTTTGCGGATGTCTCCTCAGGCAAAGTAAAAGTAAAAGTTTTTATTGCGCAATTAATTAAAATCGTTGCAATGTACATGTACTGGGATGGACGTTACATGTTAAGAGTAACAGGATGCACAGAAGAATTAAAACAGAAAAATTATAAATTAAAGAAAGAACGTGCAATAATGTCACCAGAAAAGGAACTCATGCTGGGTCAGAAAGCAAGTTAGGGGAATTAATTTCTAAAATAAACTTAACAAAACGAGCCGCCAACTGCGGGGAGTCTCCTCTCATGCAGGCGTCTAGTGCTTCCTGGCAGGTCCTGATGTTAAGAAGAAGCCAGAGGAGACGCAACCAGAAGTTTCTTTCGGCTCAAAGTTTTTGACAAATGCACAGTATGTGGATAAGGTTTTCCTCTTCCTGCTTGCAAAAGCGGCATTGAGATGATGCCCCTTTCCAGTACCCCTGGCCAAACTTGTATGCCTTCAGCGGGATTAAACCAAACCGAAATCGCATCAATTGAAGTTTTATATGTACGTTCGTAGAAGCTGCCAGATATGAAGGAAGAATTTTCGGGGAGTATAATTTAGAGACCCAGGGGCCATGAAAGAGCTGGGCGACCCGTTGCTCGTCGAGGGCGCTTGAAAGACATTTTGCTTGTTTCGTTAGAAGTTTTGTTTTCGCTGCAATGGGCAACGGGGATGACCATATGTCTTTTGCTTTGAGGGATTCTAGACATGACATCAAATATTTATTCCACTGTGTTTTGTGGTTGCTGAAGACTAACCATAGACAGCTCTTTAGAGAGTGAGGGCTAGCGTACTTTGTTTTTAAACAACAAGTTAATGTAGCGTGCAGTCATTATCCACCTCTGGGAAAACAATGAAAATTCTTTCCGAATTTGGGCATGGGCAGTAGAATTTGGAAACCGAAAAACCCTACGGTAACAAGAAGATTGTGCTCTGTCCAACCAATTATTCATTTTGTCCTTAAATATTATTGCACCAAACGGATGGCACTCCGCACTGCGTGGAATTTTCAGGTCCCCTGCAGGAGCTTTCGATATTTGCACCCCCAATCCGAGTCCAGGTCAAGTTTACCTCACCACTCACTGCAGACGACACAGCGTGCCCTTCACCGGTCCACCCCATATTCACAGGTGCAGTAGCGTGGAAATGGGCGCTACTCCTACTTTCACTGGGCGCGGAGCAGTGTGACCCCCCCTGTGTCCGCTGTCCCCAATGTACTCGGCAGTCACTCGCAGTAAGGGCCGCCGCCTGCATGCACTAACAGGTCCCATCAGCTGTGTCTCATCTCCGCCCTGCTGCAACCATTGCTACCTACTTTCCCTCACGCTCTCCTCTCACCCCGAGTCCGGTCTTCAATGATCAGTTTTCCGGGGGGGGGGGGCGAGCCGCGATGCGGCTCCGTCTCTGTGACCTGATCTCCAGTCACCGCCGGCCCCGCTCCGGTCGACCACAGCGCGGCACCCCCGGTGTCCGCAATCCAGCCCGCTCAATGGTGCTCGGGGGGGGGAGCGCCACCGCCCCGCCGCGGTGCAACAGCCGCGTCCGCCGATAGTACTCAGAAGGGGCCGTGGGCGGGCGCACACCTCCCAAGGTTCAGCTCACTTCCGGTCCGCCATGTAGTTCACTGTGGGCCTGGGATGTCTCTCTGTTTGTGGGCCTCACCGTTGCTTCGGGGTGAGCTCGATCTCCGGCACTCCTTGGTGCACAAAGCTGTTTCCTTTTTGCGATCGGCAGTCAATCCCGCTCACAGCGTGTTCAGAGAGATGAGGGATTACGCCAAGAAGACAGGATAATTAACAAAACTGGGGTTTATTCACGGAGCTAGGACGGCTCACGTCCTACATGCTCGGCTGTTGGCCACGCCCCCAGGAACATCACTTTATTTGGATGTATGTTGTTACTACGCATGCTTTTACAACGCATGCCTTTACCACGCAGGTTTTACAGCGCAAGTCGTTACAACGACTTGCGTTGGGGGGCGCTGGATAGTGAATAGTTTAATTTACTATTCCAACTCCAGTCCCCGTGGATAGTAGGGAAGGTTTTGGATAGTAAATTAAACTATTCCCTATCCTACAGTGCCCCCCAGCGCAAGTCGTGGTAACGACTTGCGTTGTAAACGTTGCGTGGTAAAGGTACTGCGTGGTAAAAGTTGCATTGTAAACGCTGTTCCCCCTTTATTTGATGTTCCTGCAGCGATACGGGCTTCCCCTTATTTACAAGGCAGTTTTAAGCCACTTACTCTGGCTTATTGCTACCTTGCAAATAAGGTACCCTTTCACTCTATACTTAGCATGAAAGGGGTAGGCAATGCATGTTCCGCCTCCACACACATTGATGTTGATGCTGCCCCAGTGCAGCCCTGCGTTTCAAAAGTGGCGGAGCTCGGCGTTTAGCCAAGAAATCTAACACTTTTCTTGTAAATATGTCCCAGTGTTTCCGTTTCTTTCTATACACACTCGACGCAGTCTTCTCCTCCAGCACAGACATCGGCTTCAGCCACGCCACAGAGCTTCAATGGACGGACCACAGCTGCGTCCACTTCACCTTCAAGAGAACGACGACCCACCAACACCAGCAACAGGCCGCCCGCAGAAGCTGGAACAAGATCACAGCAGACCAGCTCGCCACCTCCCTGAGCCAGCACCCTCCTGCCAGCTCAGCGGACCCCAGCCAGGCCGCCGACAACCTCACGAAGTGGATCAGCATCTGCGCGGACGAGCTCGCCCCACTGAGGACCCCGCCTAGCAGACCCGGCAGCAAGAAGGCCCCATGGTTCACCGACGAACTCAAGAGCTCCAAGAAGAACTGCCGAGCCCTCGAGAAAGTCTGGAGAAGGGAACCAACACCGGACAACAGGACCTCCTTCAAACTTGCCACCCGGAAACACCACCAGCTGATCCGCGCCGCCAAGAAAACAGCATTCAAGGACCGGCTGGACAACAACGCACACAACTGCAAGGAACTCTTCAACATCGTGAAAGAGCTTTCCAACCCCAGCGCAGGAAACAACGACATCACCCCATCGCAAGACCTCTGCAACTCCCTCGCCTCATACTTCCACAACAAGATCGCGGACATACACAACAGCTTCAACAACCAACCAACGCACACCATGACCGAACAACCACCCCCCACCACCACCCTCCACGCCTGGACCCCGATCAGCACCGAAGACACCATCCGCACGATGAACTCCATCCACTCCGGATCACCGACCGACCCCTGCCCTCACCACGTCTTCAACAAGGCCGACGCTGTCATCGCACCCCACCTGCGAGACATCATCAACACATCCTTTGACACCACCATCTTCCCTGAGAGCTGGAAACACGCCGAACTCAGCGCTCTACTCAAGAAACCAACAGCGGACCCCACCGACCTCAAGAATTACCGCCCCATCTCGCTCCTCCCGTTTCCAGCCAAAGTCATCGAGAAGACCGTCAACAAGCAGATGGCCGCCTTCCTCGAGACGAACGGATCCCTCGACCCCTCACAGTCCGGCTTCCGAGCCAATCACAGCACCGAGACCGCCCTCATCGCCGCCACCGATGACATCCGAGCCCTGATGGACAATGGAGAAACAGCGGCCCTCATCCTCCTAGACCTCTCCGCGGCATTCGACACGGTCTGCCACCGCACCCTAGTACGGCGCCTCAGCAACATCGGAATCCAGGACAAGGCGCTGAAATGAATCATCTCCTTCCTCGACGGAAGAACACAGAGAGTCCGCCTACCACCGTACAAGTCAGAGGCCTCCGAAGTCATCTGCGGCGTCCCCCAAGGATCATCTCTGAGCCCCACCCTCTTCAACGTCTACATGAGCCCCCTCGCGGCCATCGTACGCAAACACAACCTCAGCATAATCTCCTACGCCGACGACACCCAGCTGATCCTCTCCCTGACCAACGACCCCGCCGCCGCCAGATCCAACCTGCACGAAGGGATGAAAGAGGTAGCCGAGTGGATGACGACCAGCCGCCTGAAACTGAACTCGGACAAGACAGAGGTCCTCATCCTGGGCTCCTCACCCTCCGCCTGGGACGACTCCTGGTGGCCTCCCGCCCTGGGCACCGCACCCAAACCGACAGACCATGCACGAAACCTGGGCTTCATCCTGGACTCCTCCCTCTCCATGACCAGGCAAGTCAACAACGTCTCCTCGGCGAGCTTCAACATCCTACGCATGCTACGGAAGATCTTCTGGTGGATCCCCACCGAGACCAGGAAGACCGCCACCCAGGCCCTCGTCACCAGCCGACTGGACTACGGCAACGCCCTCTACGCCGGTACCACCGCCAAGCTCCAGAAGAGACTCCAGCGGATCCAGAACGCCTCAGCCAGACTCATCCTCAACATCCCACGAACCAGCCATATCTCCGGACATCTGAGAGACCTTCACTGGCTCCCCGTCAACAAAAGAATCACCTTCCGCCTCCTCACCCACGCACACAAAGCCCTACACGACCAAGGCCCGAGCTACCTCAACAGCCGAGTCAACTTCTACGCTCCCAAACGCCACCTTCGATCAGCCAACCACGCCCTCGCCGCCGTCCCCCGCATCCGAAGAGCGACCACCCCCCCCCCCCAGCGCCTTGAGACCCTACGGGTATGTAGCGCGCTTTATAAGTGTCACTGATTGATTGATTGATACTAACATGGCGGAGTCTAAACAGCTCGATTACTGGCAAAGTCAACTGTTACTACTTTCAAGGAGAGGGGCAGCAGTGAATAAAGAACCTGGACAACGTCCATGGCATCAGGAAGGTCGACATCCTGTGTGTAGCATGGAGCTGGATCCGGAAGAAGGGCGGGAGGAAAAAGACAAGGTAAAGAGAGCGTTTAAAGCATAACCAAGGTTTCCATCCATCACCTGATGCGCTGCTGAGGAGCATCAGGGGTGAGGGTGAGATAAGAGGGATGGGGGTACATCGGGGAAGCAATGTAGCAGCGTGAGCGCCCTCTGAAGACAAAGAAATGCACTGTCATTAGTGCTAAACAAGTAAAGAAATTAAGAAAATAGTTCCATGGCACCAGCAGTTCAAGGCGATACCCCAGCAGAAAAAAAGCAAGGGTAAACAGGCAACGTTCCAAGGGAGAGAAAGACTAAGAATAGGGAGGAAATCCATCAACAAAAAGTAAGGAACTGAGGTTGTCAAGAAAGCCATTTAATCATGAGAAAGGGCTGACTCTGTGCAGTATTTGATATACCCTTCAGGATTTTGCGTTTTGCAATCAAACCAAACTTAGTGCATTTGTAAAAGGGACGCACGTTTTACAGAAGCACCATGAAATATCAGTAATACAGTACTCACTCCTCCTTTCATTGGTCCCAGGACAGTAGCAGGACCAGATGAAAGGATCAGCAGACTGTGTTTATTCTTTCTTTCTTTCCTTTTTGTCAATTCGGATACAATTGATCCATCAACAATACACACATACGATCACATATTTACAATCCATATAAAATTTCATATAATTTACAAGAATAAAACAGAATAAAAACCTTCACAAATGCATCAATTAATATCTGTACATAGTAATGCATGTTAAGTTATTATCCTAACCTCAGTGCTTTGGCTCTTAGTTGCCAAGCCACTTGTAAAACTTTTGCGATAGAAAAAAAACACATAAGGACTAGTATCAAGTATATATATTCTTATAGAGTCTTGATAGTGCTTAAATTCAAACACCTGGCAAAGTTCCTTCGGCCATCTAGAGCGTGGCCTTGTACATCCCATACAAATAAATAAAACATGTTCCTCTGTTTCCTCAAATTTATGGCAAACGGGGCACAGCTTGCTTTCATATTCAAAGTTAGCCACTTACTCGTAAAAGATGCTTTTGGAAGGATAAAGAATGTAACCTTTATAAATAAAGTCCTAGTTGAGGGAGGATTTATGTAATCTAGTAATTCCTCAAATTTATAGTCAGGTTCACTGACAATGATATAGTCTATAGAAGAAATGGATGCAGTATTGGACCAGTATTAGCTCAGTCCTAGATTTTCTAGGGTATTATTTATAATACTAGAACCAAGGAATCTTGAGCACTTGTGGTTTTACAATGACCTCACACAATCCCTCCATAAATGATTCCAGCTCTTGGATTGGCCACATTCGAATCCAGTAGGAGAGTTGTTAACATGAAGTTAGCAGCACAGCACGAAAAAGGCATGCTGCTAAATGCAAAGGGTGACTGAGCTGAGGCCTGGTACACTGGGTTCGTCTAGTGAAGGGGCGGGGGATGGAAACAAGCAGCTTACCTTAATCACTCGGCCTTCTTTTGAATGCTTACTCTCCATGTGTCCTTGTTTCTCTCCTCACAGGTACGTACTAACACCACAAACCCATCAATTCTCCCCCTATTTAAGCTGTTTTCAGTCTGTAAGTAGGCCTCCCCGAGAGAAATTGTTTTTCTGCCATAACACGTGACAGAGCGCGCAGGTCACCCGACTAGGGTCTTACCAATATTTGCCTGGGCGCATAATTCAAAAAGGTCATCAATTTTATATACCTCAGACAGGTAACCCACGCTCTCGTACCAGCTTTGGTTTATACTAATTCCTATATCAGTAACTTACCAATCCTTGTCACTAGATACCTAAACACGATGAATCAGGGAGTTAGATAAGGTAAAAGGCACTCAAAAATATCATAAGATTTGCATTGATATAATAACCACAGACTCAGGGTAGGTTCAAATTCTTTATCTAATCATCATCATCAAAAGTCATAAGCCAAGCGGAACAGCGAGCAAGATGGAGTCAGCGTGAGTTCTCGCTGCTCGGCCGCTCACGACGCTCACGCTGGGCGCGTGATGATCGGCTAGCAGCCCTGCGCCGTTTACGGTGATGCTGGTTTTTGGAATACGCAGAGGGAAGACACAGAGGCACACGAGAATGCAGCAGCGGGTCTGTTTACTCGGTGAACAGGATTTTCCTTGGCCACAATTGAGCACTAGGGGGACAACTCATAGGGCCCTATTGGGTTTCTCCACAACTCTGGTTGACTCGCTCGCACGAGCCATCCTTCACTCTGCCACAGCTGCGATCTTTTCCCCGCTCCAGGCTGCATCCACGGCATCTGCTGCCTCCTACGGATTCTTCTTTGGCTGGACACCGATCTCTCCATCTATGAATGCCCGGGGGTCACGGAGAGGAGGAAAGGCGAAAATGCTGGGAGACACTGCAGCTGCAATCGTCACTGAAGGCGCCTCCAAACTCAGGTCAGAGGTCAATGCTGAGAAAAAGATGCTGGGCAAAGCGGGAGGGGGAACTTTCCCTAGAGACTCTAAACACCCTGACACCTCTCAAATCCCCTTGGCGAAAATATTCCTGGGTGCCAAAAACCAATCCACTAATGCCAATGCCAAAACTAAGACTCATGTAGCAAATACTGAATATACACCCCTTGGGAGTATTAAGCCAGGAACACTGCAAGCGGGTAGCGCAGCGGAAAGCAGACCTAACGGAACTAGCCTAACTAATACTGACTTAGTTACAGACGGTTCCTCTGCTGAAACTACTGAAGCCACCCCGACCCAAGACGCGCCCTCCCTGGTATTTGCTAGCGATCAACCCGCTTGGGATACAGTACATCCAGCAGCCTTACCTCCACCCCAGCCCCCCTCTGTGGTGCACGCACCGGGGCAGGACAACAGATCCAGCAATGGTAGCCTTGGCACTCCGCCCATCACGTTAGCTGCACCGCTGGTAGGCACAAACAATGTCATTCAAAGCTTAGTTGTCCCCCCCGGCTCTCAAAATCCCTGGACCCCCGAGGCAGGGGCCGAGCACTTCTACTCAGTCTCAGTACGCCTACCTCCTCTGGCAAAGGTGGATCTGAATATACCAGCGAAGGAGATAGTGAGGTGTCCCACAGAAATACAGACACTGTCCTGCGCCCCAAGAAACCTAGAAGCAAGAGCAAGCGCCGTAGCCAGCTGAAATGGGATTACTCGGACTCTCAGATGTCATACCTCCCTGATGAAGACGATCTCAATGCGACCCAATGGGAGAGCTCTAAAAACTTGCAGGCAAATACGACTGAACCATCCCTAGCCTCAATACTAGCCTCCATTAAAGAGTTTCACGAAGAGGTTAGGGCTGACAATCGTGTTGCTAAAACTGCTGCAAAGAAGCTCCAGTGAGGCTTAAGACGGTTGAACAAAACCTGCACCGAAATCAACGACCGGGTCACCATGGTGGAAGCACGCACGGAGCACCTTGAAACTGAATCCCTGGCCGTTAAACAACAGGGGGAATCCAACACCGCCTGTCTCATTGACCTGATGACCAAGATGGAGGAGCAGAAAAACCGCCAGTGCAGGAACAACCTCCGCCTGCTTGGTATTCCAGAAAGGAAAGAGGGGGATGATCCAAGGCGCTTCATCGTCAAGTTACTACAAGATTCTTTCCCAGACCATCTGGGCTGGGACTGGGACCGAGAAGTGCAGAGGGCACACCGCTTCCCCTTCAACCAGAGACGGCAACATCATATTCGCGACGTGGCTGGGGCTCAGCCAAGGGTATTCCTCGTCTATTTTGGAAACTTCCTTCTCAGAGAGCTGATTTACGACAAGGCTAGTTCTAACTCCAAGAGGGGGGCTAACGGGATAACATTCTCTGCCAAGCCAGACTTCTGCCACCAGACAGTAGAACGAAGATGGCGTTTGAGACAGTTGATTTCACCTTTCCAGCAGCAGGGGGCTGAGGTCTACCTAATGAATCCTGCAAGGCTCAAAGTAATCATCAACGGGACTTCCAAGGTCTTTTTATCCGAAGTGAAAGCAGGGGAATACCAGGATGAGCTGAAGTCGAAGAAAACGAACAGGTGAAAAATCCTACATCTCGTTCTCTCTTAAACATTCTTACCTTATTACAGGATAATTCTCTCTCTCAGACACTGTCTCTGTCTCAATGAATGCTAATCTTTTTCCAATGGTATTGTCCCGACAGCGGGTTATAGTGGGCTACAGTACCTCTGCTCAACATAGCTATAATATTTTGCTGCCACCAAGAATTGCCTTCCTACTCAAAAGGCCACTAGCCATTTGAAATTTTGGAAATCTCTTTTACTGCGGCGTGGCAGGCGGCCAGGGCTCATGCTGACTACCATCATTCAGGCCTACCATGATTGCTCGAAAAAGGGGTGGGTGGGGCTGGTGGGGCGGGGGGTTTGGGGGGGGCTGGGTTGGGCACGTAAATAGAGTGAATTGGTACAGAAGAATTGAAAGAAAAAAAATAACTTTCCACGGCATACACATAGTTCTAAATTCATGCATTACGTCTCAGGGCAGGAATCAGGATATCGGCTATTGATGTACACCCTGTAAATGGCTAAGCTAGACTCGTTAAGAATAGCTTCTGCGAATATCTGGGGGCTTAATGATTCTTCTAAAAGGCAAAGTGTCGCTCTAGGATTGCGATCCTTGAGAGGAGACATTAATTGTCTCCAAGAAACTCACATTGAAGGCTCTCAGCGGCATTTATTAGACACATTGGGGGCCACTACACCGAGTGCTAAAACTAAGGGGGTGTCACGACTTTAGCCAAATAGAGTACTACAGATCCCAGAATGCCTGTTGTAGTCCCTTGTCACTGTCTCTACCTGCCGAGTCCGTTTTCTATATACATCCTCTCAGCGTTTGCAGTGGTGCTTGTCACCTGTGTTTCCTCGTAGCTTTGGATTGTGCCTTGTGGAGCCGTGCTTGCCTTGGATTGTGTTTTCTGACACGGAAGCTTTTTCTCCGTGCTCGCTTTGTAGTTGGGAGTTCGCTTGGACCAGTGGAGAGCAGCGTCGGGGATCCGCGCTGACAGAAAGCCGCGCTGGGAGCTGGAGAGAGAGAGAGCAGCGATGGGGAGCCGCGCTGCCAAGGAGCCGCGCTGGAAGCAAGAAGCGTGGTCCACGGACATCGGCTGTGGAGCCGTGGGGTGAGCTGGGGTTCCAGTTGAGCCCTGAATTGCATCGCTATTGACTCCAGTGAATGACATTTGTACAGTTGGATTCTAGCAGTTGCTAGATAGAAGGGTGTTATTTGAATCTCTTCCACTTATGTTGCGCTACTATTTTTTGACATTTGTTTTTGTGGCAAAGGTACCTTGCTGAACATTTTGAGGATTCCCCATGAGCTGTTGAGTGGCTCGGATTCCGAACTTTGTAACCTGGTGTTTGCTTTGAACATACCTTTTTTGAACCTCTTATTGAATCTGTTTGATCTTATGGTGTGGTACACCAGCCGGTGACATCATTGAAGAGTTCTGTAGAAGTCGTGGACTTCTTTCCTGATATAAGGATTCTGGGCAAATCCTTTCTTCTTTTCTTTTCTTTATTTTTTCTATTTTGCCTTCTTTTCCGTTAAGCAAGAGTGGAAGCCTCATTGAGTAAGTGCCATTTCCTCCTATTACATACAGAAAAAGACAGGGAGTGGGAGGGCCAAAGGTAACTATCTTGCTCTTGTATTCCTGTGCAGGTACCTATTTACAACCTCTACGTTTGGCGTTTCTTCTGCTGTCAAGTCCTGTAGATGGTTTCTGGCTGCCACATCTTTATATTTTATTTATCCACTTTTTCCCCTTCCCGGGGTGGGGTCCTATATGCGAGTGCACGTTTTGCATTCGTCTGTAGTACCGTGTCCAGGGAGGAAGGAAGTTTGCTTCGACCTCGCTCCTGCTGTACTGGATATCCAGGTTAGTCAATCTGGCTGAGCACGACAGAGTGACAAGCCTACGTTGTACTACAGCCTGAGCGATGGAAACCGAGAATATTCTAGCGTCTATGTTAGAGACCCTTAACGCTCTACGGGTGGAAGTAGATGCTGTCAAAGGGGAAAATCATGAAATCAGAAAGGAGATGGGTACTCTACGTCAGGAGGTAGCAGGAATGGCACGTACTAGTCCTGCTGGTTTAAGAGGAGCCCATTACATTAAAGAAGCTACTTTCCAACCTCCAACACACACTCAAAACCCCACTATACAGGGAGTAGGGCAAGGGCCTTCTACTATTCAAGTAGTACAACCAATTCAATTGCCTCTTGCGCCTCCAGAAAGGTTTATGGGGGACCCTAAGAAATTTGGTACCTTCCTGGGTCAGTGTAGGTTGCATTTCTTATGTAAGCCAACGGTATTCCCTGATGACCACTCCAAAACAGCCTTTATGTTGTCCTATTTGGGGGATAACGCAGCTAGTTGGTCATTCCCGCTCATTGAAAGGAAGGATCCCGTATTAGACGACTTTGAGGGGTTTTGTGACGAGATGCGTAAACTGTTTGATCGTAAGGCACATATGTTGTCATTAGATAGGGAACTGATTACCCTAAAACAAGGATCCCAAGACTTGTTGTCTTATATTACCAATTTTAACCGTCTTGTTGTTGAAACTGATTGGCCAACCTCAAAGAGAATCTCCTTGTTCTATCAAGGATTGCGAGGTGAATTAAAGGATGTGTTGGCGCAGGTAGTCACGTTGCCTACCACCTGCGAAGAATTGATTGACCTCACAGTGCAGCTTGACCATCGATTACAAGAACGCAGGGGCGACAAACATCGGTATGATTTCCGGTTTCCCATGGTAAAACCTAAGGCCGTTGCAGAAAGCGCTACAACCTCCGATACCCCTGAACCCATGCAAATCGGAGGTGTAAGAGGACCATTATCTCCAGACGAACGTAATCGAAGACGCAATCTAAAACTCTGCATGTACTGTGGGAAATCTGGACACTTCATTAGAGAATGTAGAGCAAAGACTAAAGGTACCCGTTCTCTTTCCGTGGTGGAACATCCCCTCAATGTGGCGGGAAACGAGAATGCTCAAGCGAGTCACAGACCCCTTGCTTGAGCTCAGACACCGAACCAGAGGTCTACCATGCCGTAGCCAATACGATGCAACCAGCCGTACCCCACATGAATGTCTGTGTTACAATACAATGGCCAGGGGGTCAACCTGTGATGGTACATGCCATGTTGGACAGTGGAGCAACAGGAAACTTCATTGATCTGCAATACGCCAAAAGACTTGGAATTCCTTGTATCCAAAAAGAGACCCCTGAAGCTGTGAAGGCTGTGGATGGGTCTGACTTAACTTCCGGACCAGTGTGTTATCATACAAGTCAGTTGGTGATGCGAGTGGGACAAAACCATCATGAATATATAGCATTCGATTTAATAGATGCCCCGCAGTTCAAGCTAATTTTGGGAATGCCCTGGTTAACTTTGCATGATCCTGTTGTTAAGTGGGCTGAGCGAACTATCACCTTGAGTTCTGCGTATTGCAAGGACCATTGTTCCCTCCCTTGTATCCAAGAGACCATCCACGTGGAATCCCCAGCAAGCACTCTAGCAGGAGTAGGAATACATCTCGAGGTAAATGCCATCTCTTTTCTGCCTGAGGTGTATAGCCAATACCGTGACGTCTTCGATGAGAAAGAAGCCAGCAAACTACCCCCTCATCGGGATTACGATTGTGTGATCGAGTTAGAACCTGGGGCCAACATTCCATGTAGCAGAATATATGCTCTCACAGAATCAGAAAATGTTTATCTTCAGGAGTATCTAAAGAAACTCCTAGCCTCAGGTTTCATACGACCCTCCACTTCTCCAGCATCATCTCCTCTGTTCTTTATCCCTAAGAAGGAAGGGGGTTTGCGAACTTGTATTGACTACAGAGCCATCAATAGGGTAACCAGGAAGAACAGATATCCTCTTCCTTTAATACCAGTGCTATTGGATCAGCTGAAGGATGCGACGATCTTCACCAAACTTGATCTGCGAGGGGCATACCATTTGGTGCGGGTTCGTCGCGGTGACGAATGGAAGACTGCTTTCCGCACTAAATATGGGCTCTACGAATATCAAGTGATGCCCTTTGGCTTGTGCAATGCCCCGGCGGCATTTCAATATTTTATGGATGAGGTGCTGAGGGGTTTATTGGATGTATCCTGCATAGTTTATATCGATGACATCCTTATCTACTCTGCCACACAGGAGGAACATGTTAAGCTTGTAATGGAAGTACTGGAAAGGCTCCAACGGCACGAACTATACGCCAAACTGGAGAAATGCTTGTTCCATGCCACTGAAGTAGAATTCCTCGGATACATCATTGGCCCTAAGGGATTACAAATGGATCATAAAAAGATTCAAGCCATCACACAATGGGAATCACCAGGCAGTGTAAAAGCGTTGCAGAGCTTCATCGGTTTTGCTAACTTTTATCGGCGATTTATACAAGGGTTCTCCATGATTATACAGCCGTTAACTCTTCTATTGAGGAAAGGAGCTACGTTCAAATGGACTGAGGCTGCAGAACACGCTTTTCAAACCCTGAAAACATGTTTCATTACGGCACCCATCTTACGCCATCCAGATGCCAGACAGCCATTCGTATTGGAAACTGATGCATCGCATTTTGCTATCGGAGGTGTATTATCCCAGCGGAATCCGGATACCGGCCAGCTGCATCCAGTAGCCTATTTCTCTAGAAAACTGTCTGCTAGCGAGGTGAATTACAGCATAACTGATAAGGAGTTATTGGCTATCAAACGAGCTTGCGAAGAATGGAGACATCATTTGTTGGGGGCAAGACATACCGTGGAAATCTTTACAGACCATAGAAACCTTCTCTTCTTGAAGAGTGCAAAAGCTTTAACACCTCGCCAATTGCGGTGGTCGTTATTATTCTCAGATTTTGATTTCATAATCAAGTATCGTCCTGGCCCACAAAACGGCAAAGCAGATGCCTTATCAAGACCGGAATCAGTACTAAAGAATCAGCTTACAGAGATGGAAGATCCCCCCTTTCTTCTCCACAGAGCATCTTTCAATCAAACAGTAGCAGCAGTTGTCGGTCCTGCAGATTTCCTGAAACTAGTCGAAGACAAAAGCAACCTTTTAGATGCACAAGCCTGGGTAGCCAAGGAACCTCTGCAACGGCAGAAGAAAGGTAAACTCCTCTTCAGAAACGATCAGTTGTTCCTACCGGACCATGAAGTACAGACTTTAGTCCTTCGATGGACCCATGACTCATCTTTGAGTGGACATCCAGGTATACTCAAGACTTTCCAGTCTACCTCCTGGTATTTTTGGTGGGAAACCATGCGAAAATATATTGAAGAATACATTACTAAGTGTCCCATATGTATCCAGGCTAAAGCACAACATCAAAAAAGTACTGGATTGTTGCGTCCTATCCCTGTTCCTCCCTATCCATGGCATACAGTTTCTATGGACTTCATAGTGGAGATGCCTATCAGTTTCGGCAACAACACCATTCTAGTGGTGGTAGACCACCTCACCAAAATGGGGCATTTTATTGCATTACCCAAATTGCCCACCTCTGGTGAATTAGCTATAGTCTTTCTGCAGAATGTAGTACGGTTGCATGGGCTTCCTTCTGTTCTAATAACAGATAGAGGCACTCAGTTCACTTCAAAATTCTGGAAAGCACTATGTGAAGTGATGAAAATAGATGCTAGACTATCCACAAGTTACCATCCGCAGACGGATGGTAAAACAGAAAGACTGAATCAGACATTAGAGCAGTATTTGAGGTGCTTTACATTACAACAGGAGGAAGAGTGGAGGACGTTGTTGTGGATGGCAGAATTTGCCTATAATAACACCACTCACTCTTCATTGGGATGTTCTCCTTTCTTTTGTCTCACTGGGTATCACCCCAATTCCTTGCCATTTGATCAGTTATGCCCCTCCTCTCATCCCTCCATACAACAACATCATGCCCATCTTCAATCTGTTTTGAAGTCAGCCAAAGATCAATTGGAGGCAGCCAGAAACCGTGACAAACTGCAGGCAGACAGAAAGAGAACCCCAGAACCTTGTTATGTAGTAGGAGACAAGGTATGGTTGAGTACTAAACACTTGAGAGTGAAAGGCAACACGCGTTTACAACCTAAGTTTGTGGGTCCCTATCCCATCGTGGCTGTGATTAATCCAGTAGCCATGAAACTAAAGCTTCCTTCTTCCTGGCACATACATCCCGTTTTCCATGTGTCCTTGCTGAAACCCTATATCCAAGGGACAAGAGCTGTAGCGAAACCTCCGCCAGTTAGAGTAGAAGGGGACGTTGAATATGAAGTTAAAGCCGTGCTGGATTCCAGAAGGGTGAGGGGAACCTTACAATATCTGATTGATTGGAAGGGGTATGGCCCTGAGGAGCGTTCTTGGGAACCTCTTAGTAACTTGCACTGTCCTGGGTTGTTACGGCGGTTCCACGCTACATTCCCTACGAAGCCTGGTGGACCGCCGAGACGTCGGTCATTGAGAGGGGGTTCTGTCACGACTTTAGCCAAATAGAGTACTACAGATCCCAGAATGCCTGTTGTAGTCCCTTGTCACTGTCTCTACCTGCCGAGTCCGTTTTCTATATACATCCTCTCAGCGTTTGCAGTGGTGCTTGTCACCTGTGTTTCCTCGTACCTTTGGATTGTGCCTTGTGGAGCCGTGCTTGCCTTGGATTGTGTTTTCTGACACGGAAGCTTTTTCTCCGTGCTCGCTTTGTAGTTGGGAGTTCGCTTGGACCAGTGGAGAGCAGCGTCGGGGATCCGCGCTGACAGAAAGCCGCGCTGGGAGCTGGAGAGAGAGAGAGCAGCGACGGGGAGCCGCGCTGCCAAGGAGCCGCGCTGGAAGCAAGAAGCGTGGTCCACGGACATCGGCTGTGGAGCCGTGGGGTGAGCTGGGGTTCCAGTTGAGCCCTGAATTGCATCGCTATTGACTCCAGTGAATGACATTTGTACAGTTGGATTCTAGCAGTTGCTAGATAGAAGGGTGTTATTTGAATCTCTTCCACTTATGTTGCGCTACTATTTTTTGACATTTGTTTTTGTGGCAAAGGTACCTTGCTGAACATTTTGAGGATTCCCCATGAGCTGTTGAGTGGCTCGGATTCCGAACTTTGTAACCTGGTGTTTGCTTTGAACATACCTTTTTTGAACCTCTTATTGAATCTGTTTGATCTTATGGTGTGGTACACCAGCCGGTGACATCATTGAAGAGTTCTGTAGAAGTTGTGGACTTCTTTCCTGATATAAGGATTCTGGGCAAATCCTTTCTTCTTTTCTTTTCTTTATTTTTTCTATTTTGCCTTCTTTTCCGTTAAGCAAGAGTGGAAGCCTCATTGAGTAAGTGCCATTTCCTCCTATTACATACAGAAAAAGACAGGGAGTGGGAGGGCCAAAGGTAACTATCTTGCTCTTGTATTCCTGTGCAGGTACCTATTTACAACCTCTACGTTTGGCGTTTCTTCTGCTGTCAAGTCCTGTAGATGGTTTCTGGCTGCCACATCTTTATATTTTATTTATCCACTTTTTCCCCTTCCCGGGGTGGGGTCCTATATGCGAGTGCACGTTTTGCATTCGTCTGTAGTACCGTGTCCAGGGAGGAAGGAAGTTTGCTTCGACCTCGCTCCTGCTGTACTGGATATCCAGGTTAGTCAATCTGGCTGAGCACGACAGGGGGTTGGAATTCTGGCGGACAGAAGACTTTCTTTTAACGCTCCTCGGTCCAAATCTGATCCACTAGGCAGGTGGGCCATAATTGAGTGTCGTCTAAATAACAGCCCGCCCTTTACTCTCTGCTCAATTTATGGAAGCAACACAGACGATCCAGGGGTCCTTAAACTGGTTTCAGGGGAACTAGCTCACTGGCCAACTCCCATCATCCTGTGTGGCGACCTCAATATACATTTGCCTTCCAACTGGGAGACTGATAGCAACTGTAGATACAAAGGGCGGAAACCCTTGGTCTTTCAAGCTCTTGCCAACCTTGCCCAGACTCATGGACTTACAGATACTTGGGCCAGACTAAACCCAACCCAGCCTGGCTACACTTTTTTCTCAGCCCCGCATCAGTCTTTAGTCAGGTTAGACTACTTCTTTGTTTCTTCATCACTTATCAACAACTGCACTATCGAAATAGCTCCCCGCTTCATGTCTGATCACAATCCCCTCATAATTAACATCAAGGGGCTTGGGAAATGTAAGGAAGTGTCCACATGGAGCTTTGAGAAAGCCCTTTTGCAAGATAATAATTTCCAAACACATATGAAAGTATGGATCCAAGAGTTTTTAGAGATAAACATGGGCTCCGCCTCCCCAAGGAATGTGTGGGACGCGTTAAAAGCAGGGGTCCGGGGGGAGACCCTCAGGTTTTCAGTCCATAAAAATAAAAAAGAGAAGCTTCTAATCAGTAACCTACAGGGGAAATTAAAGATCGCCGAATCCAAGCTGACCCAACTAATCCAATCAGGGCAAGATATTGAAAATATACAGAAGGAAGTAGTTTTAGCTAAGGCTGAGATCGGGGCAGTCTTTGCGGAAAGAACCGCAGCCAAGTGGTCAAGCTCACGCGAGAAAAGCTATGAGTGCAGCGACAGCATTGGACACCATTTGGCCGTCAGGACTCGGCAACAGGCGACTAGTAATGAGATACATACAATAAAACTTCCCTCAGGGAGCGAGACTAACGATCCTGATCTCATACGGAAAGGATTGCAGGAATTTTATACTAAGCTATACACTGCAGAAAACCATTGTTCTAGTGACACACTAGAAAGCGAGATTGATCGCTATCTCAGCGAGATCGTTCTCGGATTGCTCAGCTCAGATAATAGCGATAATTTAGATATAACTCCGACTTGTGATGAAATTATGGAATCTATTTTCAGCCTACCTGATGGGGAAGCTGAAGGCCTTGATGGCATTCCTGTAGAATGAATGAATGAATGAAATAGGTTTTATCATGCGCAAAGTTTGCCCAATGGGCGTCAAGGCGCCTAAATCAAATAATTCAGCTTGCAAATCAAAACCAGCATTCTCTCATTGGTAGGCTTTGGTAAAATACCACGTCTTAAGGGCCTTTTTGAGTTTTATAAGATCTTCACCCCCCAAATTAAAACAATCTTTGTGGAGGTGGTCACTTCTATCTTTAGCGGGGTTCCCCCCCCGGCCTCTTGGTCCAAGGCCAGAATAGCAATATTTCCAAAAAATGACAAATCTCCACTAGAAATGAGCTCCTACAGGCCTATCACACTCATTAATTGTGACTCAATTTTTTTTCCAAAGTACTAGCAACCAGAATTTCCACTGTGGCCGAGTCCCTAGTCTCAGACTGGCAGCACGGGTTTATTCCAAAAAAGGGCACAACGGAGCATGTCAGGCGGGCCATTACCCTATTTGACGCCGCACAAACAGCTAGAGACCTGAAGTCATTAACACTGCTCGACGCTGAAAAAGCCTTTGACCGGGTCTCCTGGCGATTCTTGTGGGCCATCATGAATAGGGTGGGCTTGGGCCAAAACTTATGCAGGCGGTTCAAGCCCTCTACCTCAACCCTAAAGCCTGTGTATCCATTAATGGGCAACCCACTGAACAATTTGACATCTCCCGGGGCACCAGGCAGGGCTGCCCTTGCTCCCCTCTATTGTTTGCCCTCTATTTAGACCCGTTCATCAAACAAATCGAAAATAACCCCGAGAGCTTCCAGGGTAGTAACACCAAAATCATGGCCTATGCTGACGACCTGGCCATTACATCGACTGATCTCTCAAAAACCATACTGGCTTTAGAAAACGAGGCTCTTATTTGGGAAACTATCCGGTTATGCTTTGAACAAAAACAAAACTCAAATCATAATAAACAGTCAAATTACCTTGGCTGATGACAGGGTAGTTCCTAAGGCAAAATATCTGGGGGTCTTCATTTCTTTCAAACTAGACAAAATTGTCACAGACAACCTAACCCTTCTTTCTGCACACACTAAAAAAGCCCTCAAACAAATTGATATCTTACACTTAACATTAGTTGGCAGATGCAATGTCATAAAAATGACATACTTCCCTAAACTTCTCTACTTTTTCCGCACAATACCTCTAGAATTCAACAAAGCAAGCCTGCTGAAATTCCAACAAATATTCACTCAGTTTATTTGGTCATACTCCCAACCCAGGCGGGCTCTAAAACAACTATCCCTCCCAAAAGAACGAGGAGGCTGGGCCTTTCCCAACATCATACTTTATTACTGGGCCTCGGTCTTGCAGTACAGCTCCGAACTGGTGAGGGAACCACCCTTACTCTATACAACTGGGCCTCCCTCACCTTTTCAACTTCTATTGGGCCAGCAGCACTGGGGTTGCTTACTCCGTGAAATGTCCTACGGATATTACAAACGGGTGAGATTTAAGACGCTAAGGAGCTCTTACAAAGTCTTCCGTAATATCCGCAGAATTTTTTGGCTGGGTAGATTTAACTATTATTCCCCCACTCTTAATAATTGCAACCTCCCTGCTATCTTTGGAAAAACCTACTTCTCTGACACAAGGCTGGCATCTCGAAACTGGGAGACCTCATCATAAACGAGGGAGTCATACCCTTCTCAAACTTACTATCCAAATTCAACCTGAAAAACCATGACTCTTTTAAACATCTTGCCATACATGATTTTCTCTCTAGGAAGGTTGGAGGCTACTCAGGTTTCATGGAAGTAGATCCTCTCAATAAACTACGTAACCCCATAGCCCCACAAATCGGACTGCTATACAACTTCATAAACAGCCAAACCCCAGACGACTTACAAAACATAGCAGATAAATGGCACATAAAATTCGACTCCCCATGCAATATCTTCTTTAGTTCATTAGCCCTCTCACAAAAGATCTTACTGTCAGCCAAGCTGCAGACACAACATTTTAAAACCATCTTCTTTCTGTATATTACCCCCAGCAAGATAGCAAAATAGGGAACAGGCAAAGGTACTTTATGCCCTCGCTGCTCGGAATATGGAGCTGATTCGATTCATATATTCGCAACCTGCCCTAGGGTCTCTTCAACTCTAATCCGCGTGCAGGAATTCCTAAGGGTGGTAACTAATCAGCATATCCCATTTAATCCTACTGTCATTTTACTGGGCACACAGGCTGAAACCCCAATGGTTAAAAGCGAGGGGCTAATCTTTGTCGCAATGGCAGTATGGCGTATTTGTGTGGCCTCCTCCTGGCTTAATCCCGAGCCCCCCTCATTCGCTCAGTGGCTGGCTAGGCTTGTTGCTACCTATCACTTAGAAAAAGCTGTGTACTCCAAAAAGGGCCGCAAGGGTCGTAAAAAGGGGCCAAAGGGGGGCTTTGATCTGACAGCTCGGGGTGAGAGTCAGAATTAAAGCCAGTGACAGATGTGACCCCGGCCCAGTGGTGGGACACAAACCCTGCGAAGCAGCAAATTCAGAGAGAAAACAAGCTTGCTTTTACATTACACAGGGAGAGGTGGGTGTGGGGGGCTGTCTCTGGGCTGGTGACAGGGACGTGTAGACAAAGTATGTGTGCCTGCCCAAGGCACAGAGACAGATAGAGACAGAAACAAACAGAGACAGATAGAGATAGAGACATATAGAGACAGAGATAGACAGAGACAGACAGAGACAGGGACAGATTGACAGATAGAGACAGAGACATATAGAGGCAGTGACAGATAGAGAGAGGGATAGACAGAGCTAGATAGAGGCAGAGACAGGGACAGACTGGCAGAGGCAGAGACAGACAGAAGCAGAGACAGAGGTAGATACAGACAGACAGACAGAGACAGACAGTGATAGAGACAGAGATAGAGACGGAGAGAGAGGCAGAGGTAGAGACAGACAGACAGAAACAAACAGTGATAGAGACAGAGAGAGAGACAGAGCTAGAAACAGAGATAACGGCAGGGACTGATAGAGGCACAGACAGAGATAGTGACAGAGATAGAGACAGAGACAGACAAGACAGGGACAGACAGAGACAGATAGAGGCAGAGAGAGGGACAGGGGCAGACAGATAGAGGCAGAAACAGACAGAGATGGAGAGGGAGACAGAGGGAGGGAGAGAGAGACAGGGACAGACAGACAGAGGCAGAGGCAGGGACAGGGACAGACAGATAGAGGCAGAGACAGACTGAGACTGAGAGACAGGGAGATGGCGAGGGAGACGGAGAGGGAGACGGAGGGAGAGAGAGGGAGAGAGAGGGAGGGAGACAGAGGGAGGGAGAAGGAGGGAGGGAGAGGGAGGGAGACAGAGAGGGAGACAGAGGGAGACAGAGAGAGGGAGACAGAGGGAGACAGGCAGAGGGAGACAGACAGAGGGAGACAGAGAAAGGGAGATAGAGGGAGGGAGACAGAGGAATGGAGACAGAGAGAGGGAGACAGAGGGAAGGAGACAGAAGAAGGGAGACAGACAGAGGGAGACAGACATAGAGGGAGACAGACAGAATGAGACAGAGGGAGAGAGAGGAAGGGAGACAGAGAGAGGGAGGCAGAGGGAGAGAAGGAGGGAGACAGAGAGGGCGCTAGAGGGAGAGAGAGAGAGAGAGAGGGAGACAGAGGGAAGAGAGAGAGAGAGGGAGGGAGACGGAGGGAGACAGAGGGATGGAGACAGAGAGAGGGAGA